>NC_053041.3:116428692-116728900 GCF_002575655.3 Aegilops tauschii subsp. strangulata
TCTGATGATGTGTGAGTATTTACCTCAGACCTTCGGGTCCATAGTTATTAGCTAGATGGCTTCTTCTCTCTCTTTGGATCTCAATAGAAAGTTCTCCTCAATCTTTTTGGAGATCTATTCGATGTAATTCTTTTTGCGGTGTGTTTGTCGAGATCCGATGAATTGTGGGTTTATGATCAAGATTATGTATGAACAATATTTGAATCTCCTCTGAATTCTTTTATGTATGATTTGTTATCTTTGCAAGTCTCTTCGAATTATCAGTTTGGTTTGGCCTACTAGATTGATCTTTCTTGCAATGGGAGAAGTGCTTAGCTTTGGGTTCAATCTTGTGGTGTTCAATCCCAGTGACAGAAGAGGAACCGACACGTATTGTATTGTTGCCATCGAGGATAAAAAGATGGGGTTTATATCATATTTCTTGAGTTTATCCCTCTACATCATGTCATCTTACCTAATGCGTTACTCTGTTCTTATGAACTTAATACTCTAGATGCTTGCTGGATAGTGGTCGATGTGTGGAGTAATAGTAGTAGATGCAGAATCGTTTCGGTCTACTTGTCGCAGACGTGATGCCTATATACATGATCATGCCTAGATATTCTCATAACTATGCATTATTCTATCAATTGCTCGATAGTAATTTGTTCACCCACCGTAATATTTATGCTATCTTGAGAGAAGCCACTAGTGAAACCTATGGCCCCCAGGTCTATTTTCCGTCATATTAATCTCCCAACAACTAGCGATTTCCAATCTATTTTACTTTGCAATCTTTACTTTTCAATCTATACAAAAAAATACCAAAAATATTTATCTTATTATCTCTATCAGATCTCACTTTTGCAAGTGGTCGTGAAGGGATTGACAACCCCTTTATCGCGTTAGATGCAAGGTTCTTATTTGTTTGTGTAGGTATGAGGGACTTGCGTGTGGTCTCCTACTGGATTGATACCTTGGTTCTCAAAACTGAGGGAAATACTTACGCTACTTTGCTGCATCACCCTTTCCTCTTCAAGGGAAAACCAACGCAGTGCTCAAGAGGTAGCAAGAAGGATTTCTGGCACCGTTGCCGGGGAGTCTACGCACAAGTCAAGACATACCAAGTACCCATCACAAACTCTTATCCCTCGCATTACACTATTTGACATTTGCCACTCGTTTTCCTCTCCCCCACTTCACCTTTGCCGTTTTATTCGCCCTTTTCCGTTCGCCTTCTTCCCGTATGTCCTTTGTTCCTGTTTCCATGTGCCTTCTATTTGCTTGTATCTTTGCTTGCTAAAAATCTATTGATATGGATCCACTTAAAGTGTTCTACTTGCATCATCTTCGATCCTTATGCGCTCGTGCTGAAACCCCAACTAGCCTAGTTGATGGGAAATCTTTAGATGAGCATGCTCATTTTGTGCGTCACCGTTTATCTGAAAAAGGGAGACTCTTATGGGATCAAATAAACAGATTGCTGTGTTATGCTTGGAATCTTTGTGAAATTTATGATTTTACTTGTTGCTCTAAGAACCCTAAAAAACACCTTCCCTACCTATGTGAGTTTAATGAAAATGAAATCTTATCTTCTTATGCAAAGGGTGTTTATAGTTACTATGATATCGAACAAATTGAAGAATTTGTTGCTTTTAAGGGTGCTTATGAAGTTGCTTCTTTGATTGAAAAGTATGATATTACTCTCTATGAATCTGAAAATTTTGACATACTTAAATATTGCTATGAAAATTATGCTCATAATGTCTATGTCAAAGAATTTATTGAGAGAATGACCGTTGCTTTGGAAGAAAATAATGATATGCATGAATCTATAGATAATTATGATTCCGATGATTTGATTGAAATATCCCTTGATGAACATGATGCTTGCTATTCTTGTGGCCATGATGCCAATATTTATGAAGATGAATTTGCTATAGTTCCTTATGTTAAACATGAGATCGTTGCTATTGCACCCATACTTGGTAGTTCCTTCGATGAAAAGCATGATTGCAATGATGTTACTATAAATTCTCTTGATGTCAATTGTGCTAATAATATGCAAAACCCTAAGTTTGGCGATGCTAATTTTGCTATGTCTACTACTTGTTGCAATGATCATGATTGGGGTGATTCTTCTTATGATCTTGAAAATTTATTTAAGCCCCATGATGAATCTGAGATTGATAATATTGTTTGCAATAATATTGAAAGTGGGTTTGGAAGAGTGTCAACTTTATATCCCACATATTTGGAGAATGTTCAATCTTATGGTATTTTTGATAAAAGTTTTTTTAGGGTGAATGACAGTGGGAGAGGCTCCCACTGACTTTGTATTACTCATAAAGGAACAATTACATATGTGTTACAAAGGGTTTTTGTGGCCCCCCGGCCATGCAAGCTATCCACAGCCCTAGTGACCCAAATTTACAATGTAATTAGAGAGGAAGGGGCGAAGTTCCTCTCGGCAGTTATGTGTTTCGCAGCTCCAAGAGATGCTTGAATCTAGCCAGCCATGCTCCGAAAGAGTGCTGAATCCCTCTAAAGTGTTGGTTGTTTCTCTCCATCCATAGACTCCAAGCAGCCAAAAGAAAAATATCCATGAAAAGAGGTTGCCTCCAGTTATCCCTACCCCCACGCAGTAGAGCCAATCTGTTGTCATCTATCGGCCATGCCAATCCAACTTTATCCCAGCAGCATTAGCTAAAGGGGCAATTGAAGAACAGATGTTCCACAGTTTCCTCTGGAGGGTTTTGACAAAACATGCATGCGTAGTTGCCCCCCACGACAGCAAAATGTCTGCGTTTGAGCATATTCCTGGTATTCAGACGATCAACTAGGAGTAGCCACCCAAACATCTTGAATTTGATCGGGCTTTTGGCTTTCCAGAGCCATCCGAACGCCTCATCTGCCACAACCTGTTTGTAGCAACGGTTATAGAATTTCTTGGACGAGAAACGCCCGAGCGTGCATTCCGAGATGTCACAGCGGTCGTTGGCCACCCGATTTTGTGTCAACCCCTCCTGGATCTCTTTGATTTCCTCCCTCGCCTGGATCGAGAGAGGTAGACTAAAGATCATGGCTAGGTCAGTTGCAGTAAGAACCTTACCAATGGAGTCGTCTTCATTCAAGCAAAATGAAAAAGCCCGTGGGTATATGTCCATGAGTGGGGAATCTTGAATATTATCAGACCAAACATCTTTCCAGAATAAAGCGCTAGAGCCATCCCCCGGGGTGACTTTAGTGATCCCTCGGAAGATCCCACTGAGTAGCATCACGTCCTTCCACCAGAAAGAGCCCATTGCCTCAGTTGCATGCGGTATTCTGTTTCTGTAGTAGGCATCCCAAACAAGCTCCACCCAGGGAACATCTTCATGATTATAGAATTTGAATAGATGTTTTAGGAGAAGGGCTACATTCTGTGTTTTGATATCAATAACACCAAGGCCTCCGCAGCGTTTTGGGCGACAAACAAGTTCCCAGGCCGCAAGAGAGTTATTCTTGACCCCATCATCAGAGTTTTTTGCCCAGAGGCAATATCTACGCAGTTTGTCCAGATGTTCGATCACCTTTGGGTGCAGTTTGGTTGTGCACATTGCATATATCAACATCGAAGTCACAACAGAATTGACCAAGGTCAGTTTGGCCCCGGATGACATCAGTGACAACGCAGTGGATGTCTTCCTCTCAACTGCATTTACTAGCGGCATAAGATCAAGAACACTAGGCCTCGTCGTGCCCATTGGCAGGCCGAGGTCTGTGAAGGGCATGGAACCAACAGAACAACCAAAAACCCCAGCCAGTTCACAAGCACGTCGGTGATCAATGTTAATGGGTATAAGAGTTGATTTCTAAAAATTGATCTTCAGCCCAATCGAAGTAGCATAATCTTCCAAGATAGCTTTCATACGGGCAGCCTACTCGGGACATGCCTGCATAACTAAAATCGTGTCGTCAGCGTATTGGACAACTGGGAAGTCACCCGCCCTGTCACGAGGGAGAGGAAGCTAAACTAGTCCTCGAGCAAAAGCATTGTTAACTACTGCTTGGAGGAGGTCTGCCGCAAGGACGAAGATCAACGGTGAGAGAGGGTCCCCCTGTCGCACACCTCATTTACAGTTGAATTTCCGACCAGGAACTCCATTAAGGAGTACAGAAGAAACTCCCGAGCCAAAGATCGTTTTCATCCATCCAAGCCATTTGTCATCAAAACCCATGTGCTTCATGATCTCCATCATGGGGGCGTGCTCAATAGTGTCAAACGCTTTGGCAAAGTCTAACTTGAGGAGGATGTTTTCCCTCGCTGAGGTATGGCATTGATGGATATATTCAAACGACCACGCCAGGCAATCTTGGATCGTCCTCCCTTTGAGGAAACCGTACTAGTTTCTGTGGATGATTTTGAGGATGACTTTCTGTAGCCGGTTTGCCAAGATCTTAGTGATGATTTTTAGACAACAATTCAGTAAGGTAATTGGTCTATAATCATTTGCAGTTTCTGGAGAAGAGTTCTTAGGGATCAAGGTGATGTACCCCTCACTAATGCTGGTGATATCTAGCCCTCCGGCATGAAAGGCATGGCACAGCTCATAGAAGTCCGACTTGATGATCTGCCAGCAGCTCTTAAGGAAACAACCGTTAAAACCATCAGGACCCGGAGCCCGATCACTCAGCATTTCCTTAATAACAGTGTCAATCTCTTCATTGGAAAAAGGTGCCGACAATTGATCCAGTCCCTCGATCCGACGGATGATTCTAGAAAGATCAAAACGCATGTTAGTGGGTTTAGAAGAACCCAAACGATCCTTATAGGTTTTGAACAACACCCCTTCCTTGCCAACGTGGTCATGGATTTCCACAGCACCATCACGAAGCGTGGCGATAGAATTATGTCTATATCTCTCAGTGGTCAGGGATTGAAAGAGCTTGGTGTTTTCATCCGCAAATCTGAAGTATCTGATCGTGCATCTTTTCCTCCAGTACTCGTTCTGAAACTGTAGCAATGTCTGCAAGTGAGATTTCAAAATCTTCCGAAAGTTTGACTCCTGGATAAATAGAGGTCTTTTGTCCTCGAGATTATCCATCGTAGCTAAAGATTCATTACTGTTCTGGATCATGATTTTCAGCTTTTAGATATCTCTGCTCCATCTCTTGAGATCATATCTCAGAGTTTTCAGTTTTTTACAAATGCGGGCAGCAGCGTTCAGGGCATGGCATGCCTTGGACCAAGAGGCGGCAACCACATCCATAAACCCAGAATGGTTAATCCAAAAATTCTCAAAACGAAAGAGTTTGGACTTGGGGATAGTAGATTCAATTGTAACCACACACGGAATATGATCAGACACCGGTTTCCCCAATGGCAAGACCATCGTGTTTGGGAAAGAGGTAGTCCAACAAGAGGACGAAAAGAACCAATCGAGCTGTTCGAGTAGGGGGTCGTCTTGCATATTACTCCAGGTATATGTTCTGCCCTTCACAGGTAGCTCCATCAGAGACTGCGCTCGAATGATTTCGTTAAGTAGCAACATGTCCGCAGCGTCACCCCCAGGTTTGTTTCTATTATTCGTGGAACGAATAAAGTTGAAATCTCCAAGGATCAACCAATTTTCATCATCAGGTATATTTAGGTCAAATAACCAGTTAGTAAAATCCACCCGACACTGACCAGAGCATGGACCATAGACATTGATCAATTTCCAAGAATCACTAGACTGAGTAGCAACAAAAGAGACACCCACAGCGAACGAGTCAACATACCAAGGCGTTCCCACAAACACGGAGCTATTCCATATGATTATAAGACCACCAAAGGCACCCACTGATGGGGCAAACACAAATTTATCAAAACGCTTAGGGCAGAAAGTTTTAATAAACGCCAGATCAAAAGAGTCACGCTTTGTTTCCTGGATACATAGCACAGAACATCCACTAGTATCAATAGCATTCCTAAGAGCCAAAGTTTTAGCATCAGAGTTGATGCCCCTGATGTTCCATGACAGAACATTCCACGACTTATTCATGAACAAGCGAAAACTCAGTCTCCAGCTCCAGTGGACGAGCGTTGATCATCCAGCAGCTTCTCGGGAGAAAGAACATCCTGCGCAATCCCGCAGCGTCTGCACATCTGTTGAAGATCTTCAATCGTCATAGGAGGGGGACAAGCATCAGACCGAACCTGCACGGGGGCAGCAGCCAAAGAAGAGGTCATGACTTTAGTTAATGTTAATCCCACTATTTTGGAAGAGTGTCAACTTTGCATACATGTGGATCGTGTTAAGAATATGTTTTGTGATAGCTATATTGTTTAATTTGCTTACGATCCTACATGTAATTATTATGAGAGAGGAAAATATGGTTGTAGAAATTTTCATGTCACTAAATTTCCTCTCGTTATGTTGAGATTGCTATTGTTTCATTCTTCTTCCTTGCATATGCTAGATCTTGCTTGTCTTGCTAATTTGTTTTCCTATAAAATTCCTATGCATAGGAAGTATGTTAGACTTAGATGTGATTTTCACGTGTTTCATGATGCTCTCTTTGCGCTTCAATTCTTGTCTTTCATGTGAGCATCATCGAAATCTCAATGCCTAGCTAAGGGCGTTAAACGATAGCGCTTGTTGGGAGGCAACCCAATTTTATTTTTGTTCCTTGCTTTTTGTTCCTGTTTAGTAATAAATAATTCATCTAGCCTCTGGTTAGATATGGTTTTGTGTTTTAATTAGTGTTTGTGCCAAGTAAAACCTATGGGATCTTCTTGGATAGTAGTTATTTGATCTTGTTGAAAAAATCAGAAACTTTCTGCTCAGAAAAAATTGTTAAAAATCACCAGAACGTGATAAAATACTGATTCCAATTTAAGTAGATCAATAATCAAATTATCTAGGTCATCCTATTTTTGTAGAATTTTTGAGTTACAGGAAGTCTGCGTTTGATACAGATTACTACAAACTGTTCTGTTTTTGACAGATTCCGTTTTTCATGTGTTGTTTGCTTATTTTGATAAATCTATGGCTAGTATCAGAGGTTATGAACCATAGAGAAGTTGGAATACAGTAGGTTTAACACCAATATAAATAAAGAATGAGTTCATTACAGTACCTTAAAGTGGTGGTTTGTTTTATTTTGCTAACGGAGCTCATGAGATTTTCTGTTGAGTTTTGTGTTGTGAAGTTTTCAAGTTTTTGGGTAAAGATTTGATGGATTATGGAATAAGGAGTGGCAAGAGCCAAAGCTTGGGGATGCCCAAGGCACCCCAAGGTAATATTCAAGGACAACCAAAAGCCTAAGCTTGGGGATGCGCCGGAAGGCATCCCCTCTTTCGTCTTCGTCCATCGGTAACTTTACTTGATGCTATATTTTTATTCATCACATGATATGTGTTTTGCTTGGAGCGTCTTGTATGATTTGAGTCTTTGCTTTTTAGTTTACCACAATCATCCTTACTGTACACACCTTTTGGGAGAGACACACATGAATCGGAATTTATTAGAATACTCTATGTGCTTCACTTATATCTTTTGAGCTAGATAATTTTGCTCTAGTGCTTCACTTATATCTTTTAGAGCACGGTGGTGGTTTTATTTTATAGAAATTATTGATCTCTCATGCTTCACTTATATTATTTTGAGAGTCCTTTAGAACAGCATGGTAATTTTCTTTGTCTATAAAATTAGTCCTAATATGATAGGCATCCAAGATGGATATAATAAAAACTTTCATATAAAGTGCATTGAATACTATGAGAAGTTTGATACTTGATGATTGTTTTGAGATATGGAGATAGTGATATTAAAGTTGTGCTAGTTGAGTAATTGTGAAATTGAGAAATACTTGGGTTGAAGTTTGCAAGTCCCGTAGAATGCACGTATGGTAACTGTTGTGTAACAAATTTGAAACATGAAGTGTTCTTTGAGTGTCATCCTTTGTGTGGAGGTCGGGATCGCGCGATGGTTAACTCCTACCAACCCTTCCCCTAGGAGCATGTGTGTAGTGCTTGGTTTTGATGACTTGTAGATTTTTGCAATAAGTATGTGAGTTCTTTATGACTAATGTTGAGTCCATGGATTATACGCACTCTTACCCTTCCGTTATTGCTAGCCTCTTCGGTACCGTGCATTGCCCTTTCTCACCTTGAGAGTTGGTGCAAACTTCGCCGGTGCATCCAAACCCTGTGATATGATACGCTCTATCACACATAAACCTCCTTATATCTTCGTCAAAACAGCCACCATACCTACCTATTATGGCATTTCCATAGCCATTCCGAGATATATTGACATGCAACTTTCCACCGTTCCGTTTACTATGACACGCTTCATCATTGTCATATTGCCTTGCATGATCATGTAGTTGACGTCGTATTTGTGGCAAAGCCACCATGCATATTATTTCATACATGTCAATCTTGATTCATTGCCCATCCCGGTACACCGCCGGAGGCATTCATATAGAGTCATATTTTGTTCTAGTATCGAGTTGTAATCATTGAGTTGTAAATAAATAGAAGTGTGATGATCATCATTCATAGAGCATTGTCCAAAAAAAGACCAAATAAAAAAATGAGGCCCAAAAAAAAGAAAATAAATAAAGGGACAATGCTACTATCCTTTTCCATACTTGTGCTTCAAAGTAGCACCATGATCTTTATGATAGAGAGTCTCTTGTTTTGTCACTTTCATATACTAGTGGGAATTTTTCATTATAGAACTTGGCTTGTATATTCCAACAATGGGCTTCCTCAAATGCCCTAGGTCTTCGTGAGCAAGCAAGTTGGATGCACACCCACTTAGTTTCTTTTGTTGAGCTTTCATACATTTATAGCTCTAGTGCATCCGTTGCATGGCAATCCCTACTCCTTGCATTGACATCAATTGATGGGCATCTCCCTAGCCCGTCGATTAGCCGCGTCAATGTGAGACTTTCTCCTTTTTTTCTCACACAATCCCCATCATCATATTCTATTCCACCCATAGTGCTATGTCCATGGCTCACGCTCATATATTGCGTGAAAGTTGAAAAAGTTTGAAAATTCTTAAGTATGAAACAATTGCTTGGCTGACACCCGGGTTGTGCATGATTTGAATATTTTGTGTGACGAAAATGGAGCATGACCAAACTATATGATTTTGTAGGGATGAACTTTCTTCGGCCATGTTATTTTGAGAAAACATAATTGCATAGTTAGTATGCTTGAAGTATTATTATTTTTATGTCAATATTAAACTTTTATCTTGAATCTTTCGGATCTGAACATTCATGCCACAATAAAGAAAATTACATTGAAGAATATGCTAGGTAGCATTCCACATCAAAAATTCTGTTTTTATCATTTACCTACTCGAGGACGAGCAGGAATTAAGCTTGGGGATGCTTGATACGTCTCCAACGTATCTATAATTTTTGATTGTTCCATGCTATTATATTATCTGTTTTGGATGTTTAATGGGCTTTATTATACACTTTTATATTATTTTTGGGACTAACCTACTAACCGGAGGCCCAGTCGAAATTGCTGTTTTTTTCCTATTTCAGTGTTTCACAGAAAAGGAATATCAAACGGAATCCAAACGGAATGAAACCTTCGGGAGAGTGATTTTTGGAACAAACGCAATCCAGGGAACTTGGAGTGGACGTCAAGAAAGTAGCGAGGAGGCCACAAGGCAGGGAGGCACGCCTGCCCCCCTGGGCATGCCCCCACCCTCGTGGGCCCCTCGTGGCTCCCCTGACCGACTTGCTTCGCCGCCGCAACCTTCTGTACCCGTGAGATCCCATCTTGGGGCCTTTTCCGGTGCTCCGCCGGAGGGGGAACCGATCACGGAGGGCTTCTACATCAACACCATAGCCTCTCCGATGATGTGTGAGTAGTTTACCTCAGACCTTCGGGTCCATAGTTATTAGCTAGATGGCTTCTTCTCTCTCTTTGGATCTCAATACAAAGTTCTCCTCGATCTTCTTGGAGATCTATTCAATGTAATTCTTTTTGCGGTGTATTTGTCGAGATCCGATGAATTGTGGGTTTATGATCAAGATTATCTATGAACAATATTTGAATCTCCTCTGAATTCTTTTATGTATGATTTGTTATCTTTGCAAGTCTCTTTGAATTATCAGCTTGGTTTGGCCTACTAGATTGATCTTTCTTGCAATGGGAGAAGTGCTTAGCTTTGGGTTCAATCTTGTGGTGTTCGATCCCAGTAACAGAAGGGGAACCAACACATATTGTATTGTTGCCATCGAGGATAAAAAGATGGGGTTTGTATCATATTGCTTGAGTTTATCCCTCTACATCATGTCATCTTGCCTAATGCGTTACTCTGTTCTTATGAACTTAATACTCTAGATGCATGCTGGATAGCGGTCGATGTGTGGAGTAATAGTTGTAGATGCAGAATCGTGTCGGTCTACTTGTCGTGGACATGATGCCTATATATATGATCATGCCTAGATATTCTCATAACTATGCATTATTCTATCAATTGCTCGACAGTAATTTGTTCACCCACCGTAATATTTATGCTATCTTGAGAGAAGCCACTAGTGAAACCTATGGCCCCCGGGTCTATTTTCCATCATATTAATCTCCCAACAACTAGCGATTTCCAATCTATTTTATTTGCAATCTTTACTTTTCAATCTATACAACAAAAATACCAAAAATATTTATCTTATTATCTCTATCAGATCTCACTTTTGCAAGTGACCGTGAAGGGATTGACAACCCCTTTATCGCGTTGGTTGCGAGGTTCTATTTTTTTGTGTAGGTACGAGGGACTTGCGTGTGGTCTCCTACTGGATTGATACCTTGGTTCTCAAAACTGAGGGAAATACTTACGCTACTTTGCTGCATCACCCTTTCCTCTTCAATGGAAAACCAATGCAGTGCTCAAGAGGTAGCAAGACGGCATGCCAAGCCCGATTAGTTGCTAAAATATCCTGCCATATATTTATTGTGATGTAGATTGCCCTGGTCTAGTAGCCAAACTGTTAGGTGAAATAGCTCTACACCGTTTTATACTCGATCTTTGTTGTTGAGATGGCCTTCGATAGATCGATGGCTATGTGCTCGGCCTCATTGACTGCTGAAACAGCTGCCATAATTTAGCACTCAAATCTGTTTGCTGAACTAGCTTTACATATATTTCGTTACATATATCTTGCCATAGCTTTAGACATCGACCTAGGTTTTTTTGGACTTCATAAAAAAGCATATATGTTTTTCATGTAATATCTAGTAGAAGAACTAATTTGTCTGTCTAACCGATGGACAGGACTTGGATAACTTCTGCTCGAAGATTCTCCGTTGCATATGTCGAGGGGGTAGAAAACTTCATGAACTTTATCAAAGCTGAGTACGGTGGTCCGAAATCAGATGTGCTTTGCACATGTAGCAGTTGTATGGATTCAGTTAAAAGACCCCAGTCAACTGTGCAAAATCATCTACACTTGTATGGGATGTCGGTCACATATACTAGGTGGGTTCATCATGGTGAAGCTGTGAACGTCAATGTTGCTGACTATGTGGAAGCAGCAGATCACCATCTTGATCTGCCTGATGCTCAGGTAGAAGAGGAGGAGGAGGTGGTGGTGGTGGAGCCAGTGAGTTTGACCAACAATGAAACAATGCTACGAAATGCTCATGTGTTTCGTGAACTTTCACCTGCAGAAGAAAAACGATGGGCCCGCATGTTGGAACAATGCAACATGGCTGTCACCCTAGGAAATAAGCTGTCAGTATTCTCAACTATGGTCACCTTTCTTCAGGTGAAGACATCTGAGCGGATGACCAACAAATCATTCGATGCGATGTTGGCTACTTTTCGCAAATCTTTCCCAGATGCGTCTGAGCTGCCACACACCTACGGTAAAATGAAGAATTTCCTTCCTGCAGTTGGAATTGTATATGATATGATCCATGTTCGTATGCAGATGGAAAGATGGCGATGCTATGAAGAGGATTCCTCATAATGTTCTGAGACATTTTCCAATTATACCAAGATTGCAGAGGTTGTTTCATGATGCTGAAACAAGAGAGGATGTAATGTGGCATTCTAGGAACCAGGAGTACAGAGATCAGAATGTAATGAGCCATCCATCTCATGGTAGTGACTGGAAAAGCTTCAATCAGAAACACAAAAAGTTTGCTGCTGACCCGAGAAACATTAGACTTGGCTTAGCTTCAGATGGATTTAACCCATTTGGCCACCAGAGCGCCACATATAGCATGTGGCTAGTGCTTGTTATCCCTTACAACATTCCTCCAAATGTCTGCACCAAAGAATCAAACTACATGATGGCCTTGCTCATCCCAGGTCCAAAAAGTCCTGGGAAGGATTTTGATTCATGGAGCCTCTTGTGGAGGAATTTCAACAGCTATGGAGGGGTGTTCTCACTCGAGACCTATATAGCAGCCCACCAGCTGATTTCTTTCTACGTGCTATTATAATTTGGTGCATCCATGATTATCCGGCTTTGGGCACTATGTCAGGGTGAACGACACATGGTTACAATGCATGTGTTCGCTGTGACAGGAATCCGCTGTCATACGCAATACTTAGCAAGATCTGTTACATTGGACACCGCCGTTTCCTTGCCAAGGACAAGCCGCGTCCTACAAAATACTGAAGACATGTGTTCAATGTAAAGCATGAAAACCGTGATGCGCCAAAGAGGCTCACCGCCGATGAGTTGCAACTGGAATTAGAGAAGGTCGGGCATATTACACCAGGAAACCATCCTGATAATGGTAGCGGGAAAAGGAAGCGTGGCAGGGAAGAAGAGAGATTATTGTTTACCCACAGGTCCACTTTGTGGGACTTGGAGTATTGGAAAGATTTGGATCTGCAGCATAATCTTGATGTGATGCACATCGAGAAAAATATATGTGACAGCATTATTGGCACACTTCTTAATATTGAAGGCAAGACGAAAGATACCTTAAAATCTAGGATTGATTTGACACACCTGGGTATCAGAAAGGATTTGCAGGTGCAAGATGAAGGTAAACCACGGGATATGGCACCAGCTGTGTACGTCTTGGACAAGGTAAAAGGAAAAGAATTCTGCGAGGTCCTGTCACGTGTGAGATTCCCACATGGATTTGTTTCCAACCCTGAAAGGAGAGTTAGTGCAGATGGAAACAAGGTACAAGGGTTGAAAACTCATGACTGCCACGTCCTACTTCAAAGGGTTTTACCTGTTATCCTTAGAGGATTGGGCCGCCCTGACTTATACAGAGCAGTTGCAGAGTTGGGACAATTCTTCAGGGAACTCTGCAGTAGAAATATCAGGATAGATGCTTTGGAGAGTCTTAGAGACAAGATACCAACTATCCTATGCGACCTTGAGAAGATATATCCTCCAGCCTTCTTTGATGTGATGGTGCATTTGGATGTTCATCTACCTGATGAGGCACTACTTAGAGGTCCAGTACAGTATGGCTGGATGTACCCTATTGAAAGGCGGCTAGGCACTTTCAAGGGCTATGTTAGGAACAGAGCTAGACCCGAGGGTTCCATTGCAGAGGCCTACATTGCTACAGAAGCGTTGACATTCTGCTCAAAATACATTGAAACAGCTGATCAGCTTAGCAAAGAGGTGGGTGAAGACAATTCCGGGCTCAATGCTTTCGATTGTTCTGTTCGAGTTACAGGGAAGAGTCGACGAGACGACAAACCTAAAGATTTGGACGAAATGGTTTGGTATGTGTTGAATAACTGTCCTGAGATACTACCTTATATCAAGTAAGTGCTAAGTACTGCAGCTTATACATCGTAATCTACTAAACTTGCAGCACATTCTTATATATTTAGATGTTTGACGTGATCACTATGTTGTGCAGCATCTACAAAAAGGAGTTACTGTCACAAAATCTAAGAAACATTGACAAACTGGTTATGGCAGGATTTGCGAAATGGTTCAAGAGCCATGTAAGCTTTTGAATTGCACTATTAGTTTTTTTTAATATATTGAGTACATAAGATGGTCATCTTGTCTATTTTCTAACCATAGGTTAAAAAGATGCGGGAGGATGGGCAGGCAGTTGATGATGCCCTTTACGCACTAGCAATGGGTCATGATACTCGGGTAAGACATTATGAATCTTGCGTTGTTGGAGATGTGCGCTACAACACCCTTGCACGTGACGAAGGCAGGAAGACACAAAACAGTGCCATCATGAGCACGGATACGTACGACAGAGAGACAACTAAAATGTATGCTAACATAACAGACATTGTTTAGTTGCAGTATATCTCCAGTTTCGAGGTTCATCGGTGTGTGGTTCTGTTGTGCTGTCGTTGGTATAACCTGTTTTCCAGGATCGCAAAACCCAGAGCTGATGATTATTTCAAATCCATCAATGTCAAGGCGGCATACCAGACCAACGAGCCTTTTATTTTGGCAAATCAAGCAACACAGATATTTTTCTTGGAAGACACATTTGCACGTAGCGATGACTGGAGAGTATTGCAAAGGTTTGAGCAGAGGAATTCGTTTAATGAAGTTGCACAACAAGATGATGCTTACACTGCTCCTAGTGTACAAGATTCCACAGATGTTCCGAATATCTTTGAGAACCATCACGTCAATGACGCTGGCGAAAAGATTGTCTATCAGGCTATGGACATACAAGAGTTGATCAAGAAGAAGCCAATGTTCGAGGACATTGAGGATGAAGAATAAGATGATACTATGGGGAATTACGATTCAGACTGATACACATGGAGAAGATGTTGACGCTGCTACTGCGGATGATGATTAGATTGCTTTTGTCGTATTTGCCTGTCAGAAGACGTTTTTTATCTACTATGTGAAATTGTGTTTGCTATGACAACTGAAACCTGATGAACTTGTTGTTTAGTATTTTTTATGTAAGAACATCACTTATTATGTATGTTGATTTGTGTTTGGTGATTGTATGACGACTAAAACATGATGACATTGTTGTTTAGTTGTACTCATACTTGGCTGTGAAACTTGAATTTAATGACATAGTTGGTTGTTGGACTGCAATTTGCTCGACGTCTTCGAATGGGAACAAAGCTGACCCGACAGGGCCTCTGCTGATTTATTTATTTATTAGTAAAAGGGCATCTGCTATTTATTTATTTATGAGAAAAAGGGGATACCCCCCCCCCGATTTCTGTTAATAGAAATCATTAGATGTTCACAACACTATGCCCAGCCTGCTAAACAGGTTTCATTCATTACTAGTTTCAGCAAAGTGCTGATGTCATAGCCACTTAATATATCACGAGTGCTACATACACTGGAAATAAAGAGACAATCATCCTACAGAGCACATTGATTTTTCCCATTATCTTCACAAGCTCTTTCATCTCCTCATTGTTGTCAAGGTTGTTCAGCAACTGTTGCTTGGCCATGATCAGAGGAACTGCATCTTTAACCTTCTGCTCTGCATCTTCCTCTTCTGCCGTTCCTTCAGTTACTTGTCCAACACCCCAACCTGCTGGTATTGGGATTCCTCGGCTAACCAAATAATCAGCGTAGTTACATTCCCCCACATCAGCAACTTCCCAAAAATACAAATCACACGAATCTTCCCTTTTCTGCACGAATCAAATTGGAAGATCATCAACCAAACTATTAAAAAAATCAGCAACTGAAAGCAGCAGAACAACACTTAAACATATTATTACCCCTTGATTCGGGCATTTGTAGAAGACTCAGCCAGGGTTGAGGATTGTGGTTGAGACGCGATGGATGACTCTGCGTGATTTGCAGCAGTGGCACCACACCAATGGCAGCGGGTTCCGATGAGCAACCGGTTGTGGTGCATGTGCCGGCGGGGGTGTGATGAGACCCACAGGAGATGGTACGGGCGGCGACTTGGCGCATATCTGGTTGTTGCCTACTGAAGAGCAGGTGGACGAGCAGCCAGCGGGCATGGTTGCTGCGGCCAGAGCTTCTGATGCTAGGCAGAGTAAGTAGAGAAGAGGAGAAGCGAACGTTGGATATGTCAATTTCATTACTTGCAGAGTAGCATAGCACCATATATAGTCATAGTCTAGGTTTGGATTCGAACCAGCTACAGGAGCACGTCTCTCTTTTTTCTAAAACTCAGCAACGTCTCTTTGCTGGTACACTAGCTAACTTGTTCTGTACGCCTTCTCAAGTCTTTGATTTTCTTTCTTTTTTGTGAGGAAGGAAGGAGGACAAAATTGAGAGTTCCTGGGACTTGAACCCAAGACCTCTCGGTTGAAAACCAAGGGTGCTAGTCACTTATGTCGCGAACGTTCCCCGGGAGGAGGATGGCAGACAACCGCATTTTCCTCGCAGTCTTAGTTGCGACGCAAGATCGAACGGTCGCGGTTCCAGGAATGTTATCAGGCGAACGAGCCCAGTTATTCTTTTCTTCCTATATATAAAAAAGTATGGTACTTGGTGTCGGCTTAGTCAACAAACGATTGTGCCAACCTTGACCGTTGGATTGACATTCAACGTCTGTCATGTTTCTTCAGTCTCTTCTTCCTCCAGCCGCCAAAGCCAAACCAGTGTCGGCGGGACCGCCTGCTCCCGCCTCCCACGGCTGGCTGTGCTACCGCGCAGGCATCGTGGCCACATCGCACCCTAAACCTCTGCGCATCTTCCCCGACTCCTGTGTGTTCCCGTTCGAGGCCTCACCATCGTCCACCGCCTTGGTTCGCTCACCGCGGCGCCGCCCTCCGGTGTTGTCAACATGGTCAACAACCGAGAGAAATAAGGAGATGATTGTACATGGTGAGGATGACGGTAGGGACCCAGCAGCGCGCGTAGTTTTTTTTTGGGACGGAGAAGGGTATTAACTGGGTTGTGCGGGAGCTGTGGCCCGTCTAGCCCAGGCTTTTATTTCATATGTTTACCACATGACCAGCCCAGTTTGTTTTTTTCCTTACTGAAAATGGCTATCCCAACTATTTTGTATTTTGCAGAATAACCAACGTAGGCCTACTTGCTTTTCTACACCCTGCTGGGCCGGGAATCTTTCAAGACGAGGAGGGGTGCTTTCGGGCTTGCCCAGAAAATGGGCTATAAGTAATAAGAAATGGGATATAAGTAATAATAATAAATGGGCTATAAGATGAAAAAATATAGCAAGCAGGCAATTAGTTCCAAAATACTTTTTTCTTTCGGATTTTGATATTTTAAATTTCATTGTTTTTGTGCGGGTAAAATTTCATTGGATTTAAATTAAGGTATGTTTAGTTTTTAAATTAATTTGAATCTGGCTAGAAATTTTGGGTTGTATGCTGTTTGGGACAGATTTGGAGGCTGACTTGTGGGTCTACTAGGTTGACGTGTATGAAAGGTTTTGTCAACTTAGTCCACAAACGATTCTAGCAACAGTGACCGTTGGATGTTAATCCAACGGCGGTGCTGCTACTTCAATATCTGATCTTCTTGGTCCAGCCGCCCAAACCAGCGCTGGTGGGACTGCCTACTCCCGCCTCCCGTGGCCGGCTGTGCTGCCGCACAGGCCGCACCGCCCCACCCTACTCCATCGCTGGCCAGGCCAGTCCTCTACTCACCCACACCTCTTGTTATTTTCCGGTGACGGCAGCCAAACCAGTAAACCCTCGTACTCCCATCGCGTGGGCAACCACTGTCGAGTATTCACCGGCTCCATGTCGTTCCCCTCCTAGGCCTCGCCGTCGTCCCCCGCCCTGGTGCTCTCGGCGCGGCATGGTCAACGTGGTCAAAGAACGACATCCATCGGAAGTGGACTGTACGTGGAGAGGTTGACAGCTAGATCCACGGCCGCACAAAAGGAAATGTCTCCTTATTACGCGCAAAATAATGATTCCTCCACCTGACAGCTGGGACCCACCGGAAGGGCCTCTGTATTTCCCGAAAAAAACGTTCCCCCCGCTGTCAACTTGGACCCACCAGCTATATCTTCGCACGCAAGGAAGTGCCTCCTTATTATGCACACAAAAATGAATACTCCCCCTGCAAGCTGGGACCCACCATAGTGGGAGGCTGACTTGTGGGCCTACTAAGTTGATGCGGATGGAGGGCTTTGTCAACTTAGTCAATATGAACGATTCTAGCTGCAGTGACCGTACGATGTCCATCCAACGGCCGTAGTGCTTCTTCAACCTCTGGTCTTCTTGCTCCAGCCGCCCAAACCAGCGCCGGTCATGCCACCTGCTCCTACCTCCCGTGGCCGGCTGTGCTGCTGCGGAGGCCTCACCGCCCCCTATTACTCCCATCGCAGGCCAGGCCATCCCTGTACTCACCCACACCCCTTGTTATTCTGCGGCGACGGCAGCCTCACACCGCAGCCGAACCAGTGAACCCTCGTACTCCTCTCCGCATGGGCATCCACTGTCGCGTCTTCCCCAGCTCCGCATTCTCCCCTTCCTAGGCCTCGTCGTCGTCCACCGCCTTGGTGCTCTCGGCGCGGCGTGGTCAATGTGGTCAAGGAACGACTTCCATCGGAAGAGTACTATACATGGAGAGGCTGACAGCTGGGTCCACGGCCGCAGCAAGGAAGTGCCTCCTTATTACGCGCAAAATAATGATTCCTCCACCTGACAGTAGGGACCCACCGAACGGGCCACCATATTTTGCGACCAAACGTTTCCCCCTGACTACTGGGACCCACCAGCTACATCTTCGCATGCAAGGAAGTGCCTGACAGTCAGGACCCACCTAGTCGAAGCGTACGTAGTGTTGTCATTCTGGTCGTGAACGTGTACATACATACTGGTCGATCGGTCTGTCTGCAGGCTGCAGCGATGAACCGTGGCCGGGTAAGGAAGGGCACGTGCCGTAGTAGAGGTGCGCACGTGTCGTAGTAGAGGCGCGCACGTAGCATGTACACGTATGTACAACCAGGGTGCAAGAAAGTAAATACGGCCACGTACGTACATACGGGCGGGGTCTCGAACGCCTACTCGCGCATACATATGGCCAGGGCTCGTGTACATGGAGAGGCAGCAACGACGTCCTGTTCATCAGCAGCCAACCAACGGGTCGGAACGGAGAAACTGTGTCGTCGTGTTCATCGGAAGGCAACCGGCTTGGACGGAACAACCAATCAAAACAAGGCCTGGCGTACCGCAGAATGGAGGAAACGGCCTTGTGTTCGACCGCCTACGGTCGAAACGGGATCCTGTTCATCGGGAGGGGTGTGGCGTACCACAAAACGGAGGAAACGAACTTCTCTTGGACCTCCTATGGTCGAAACGGGGTCCCGTTGATCAGGAGGGGTGTGGCGTACCACAAAACGGAGGAAACGGACTTGTGTTTGAGCGCTACGGTCGAAACAGGGGTCCTGTTCAACGGGAGAGGGTGTGGCGTACGGCAAAATGGGACCCCACGGGCTACTGCTCATCTCCACCGTCGACCTCCTCGAGCCTCCACGGGCTACTGTTCATCCACCGTCGACCTCCTCCAGCCTCCACCTGCGACTATTCATCCATGGGCTCCTGTTCATCCAGCCTCCACCACTGCTCCACCGGCTACTGTTCAACCAGCCCTCTCCACGGGGTCCTGTTCAACCACTCCTCCATGGGCTACTCTTCATCCAGCCCTCCACCGGCTACTGTTCAAGCAGCCCTCCATGGGGTCCTGTTCAACCACTCCTCCATGGGCTACTCTTCATCCAGCCCTCCACCGGCTACTGTTCAAGCAGCCCTCCACGGGGTCCTGTTCATCCACCCCCAACGGCTTGATCGGCCTCACCCCACGCGTGTACGTGTATGAGAGAAACACGCATCGCTCGGCCCCCGACCACCCACCGTAACCGGGAACTCCCCGATATTTTCCTCGTCCTCGCTTCTACCACGGTTCTTTCCGTCATGGACGGCCCAAAGAATGTCATGCAGCTGTGTCTCCGGCCCGCCCAGGGCGAAAAGCCCATTTTCTGTCATGATTTTTTTTCATAGAAGTAGGAGCCCACCACATCTATGGTGATACCGCGTTTTGTCACAATTATCGTCATAGAAGTGTCATAAGCATGACAGAACAAAAATTCGTTCGGCCCAAAATGCCACGGATGTGTTTTTTTTTGTAGTGCTTGTTCTTCCCAGATCCTAATTCACGGGATCTCCGATCGCAAAGGTTGGGTTACTACTATGGTGTAACATCTATGGGTCTCATACCAATCTCCCTTGATGCAATATCTATCACATTTCGTGATAGTCCCTTAGTAAAGGGATCTGCCAGGTTTTTGTGTGTTTGAATATACATAACAGTTATTACTCTGGAGTTTCTCAACTTCCTAACAGACTTCAAATGTCTCTTTACGTGTCTTGATGACTTCACATTATCCTTAGAATTGTTCACTTTAGCGATAATCATTTGGTTGTCACAAGTCAAAAGAATAGCCGGTACAAGTTTTTCAACCACAGGCAAGTCCATCTAGAGTTCACATAGCCATTCTGCCTCAACGTTGGTTGTGTCTAAAGAAGTTAGCTCTTCTTCCATAGTTGACCTAGTCAATACGGTCTGATTGCAAGACCTCCGTGACACTGCGTCACCTCCATGAGTAAATACATACTCACTTTTGGCGTAGAGTACACCAACATTGGAGATCCAATTCGAATCACTATATCCTTCTAGCATAGCAGGATGCCCTGAATAGTGAATTCCATAACTCATAGTACCTCTGATAGTGCAAGACCCTTTCTAGTGCATGCTAGTGATCATCACCCGGGTTGGACATGAACCTACTCAGTTTCCTCACAGCAAAAGAGATATCTGGCCTTGTAGCTAGCTAAGTACATGAATGAACCGACAATTTGAGAGTATCTTAACTGATCTCTCATTTCTTTCTTGTTCTTTCTGAGTCTCACACTGGGATCATAAGGTGTTGGAGAAGGCTTGCTATCCATAAAGCCGAACCGGCTCAAGACCTTCTCAACATAGTGAGATTGTGTTAGAGTAATCCCACTCTCATCCTTAATAAGTTTGATGTTTATAATTACATCGGCTTCTCCTAGATCTTTCATGTCAAAACTTTTTGATAGAAAAGACTTGACCTCATTGATCGCATTAATTTTTGTACCAAAGATCAGTATGTCATCCACATACAAAGATAATATGATGCTATTGCCCCCACCATGGTGATAGTAAACACACCTATCAGCCTCGTTATTGACAAATCCCGTAGACGTGAGAGTTCTTTCAAAGTTCTCATGCTATGGCTTAGGTGAAGGAAATATGCCCTAGAGGCAATAATAAAGTTATTATTTATTTCCTTATATCATGATAAATGTTTATTATTCATGCCAGAATGGTATTAACCGGAAACATAATACTTGTGTGAATACATAGACAAACAGAGTGTCACTAGTATGCCTCTACTTGACTAACTCGTTGATCAAAGATGGTTATGTTTCCTAGCCATAGACATGAGTTGTTACTTGATTAACAGGATCACATCATTAGGAGAATGATGTGATTGACTTGACCCATTCCGTTAGCTTAGCACTTGATCGTTTAGTATTCTGCTATTGCTTTCTTCATGACTTATACATGTTCCTGTGACTATCAGATTATGCAACTCCCGTTTACCGGAGGAACACTTTGTGTGCTACCAAACGTCACAACGTAACTGGGTGATTATAAAGGTGCTCTACAGGTGTCTCCAAAGGTACTTGTTGGGTTGGCGTATTTCGAGATTAGGATTTGTCACTCCGATTGTCGGAGAGGTGTCTCTAGGCCCACTCGGTAATGCACATCACTATAAGCCTTGCAAGCATTGTAACTAATGAGTTAGTTGCGGGATGATGCATTACGGAACGAGTAAAGAGACTTGCCGCTAATGAGATTGAACTAGGTATTGAGATACCGACGATCGAATCTCGGGCAAGTAACATACTGATGACAAAGGGAACAACGTATGTTGTTATGCGGTTTGACCGATAAAGATCTTCGTAGAATATGTGGGAGCCAATATGAGCATCCAGGTTCCGCTATTGGTTATTGACCGAAGACGTGTCTCGGTCATGTCTACATAGTTCTCGAACCTGTAGGGTCCGCACGCTTAAAGTTCGATGACGATTGTATTATGAGTTTTTGTGTTTTAATGTACCGAAGGTAGTTCGGATTCCCGGATGTGATCATGGACATGACGAGGAGTCTCGAAATGGTCGAGACGTAAAGATCGATATATTGGATGACTATGTTCGGACATCGGAATGGTTTCGGGGAGTTTCGGACATATACCGGAGTACCGGGGGGTTACCGGAACCCCCCGTGGAGTCTAATGGGCCAAGATGGGCCTTAGTGGAGAAGAGGAGGGGCGGCTAGGGATGGCCGCGCGCCCCCTCCCCCTCTAGTCCGAATTGGACAAGGAGGGGGGCGGCGCCCCCTTTCCTTCCTCCTCTCTCCTTCCCTTCCTTTCCCCCTCCTACTCCAACTAGGAAAAGAGGGAGTCCTACTCCCGGTGGGAGTAGGACTCCTCCCTGGCACGCCCTCCTCCTGGCCGGCCGCCTCCTCCCCCTGATCCTTTATATACGGGTGCAGGGGGCACCTCTAGACACAACAATTGATCTCTTGATCTCTTAGCTGTGTGCGGTGCCCCCTCCACTATATTCCACCTCGATCATATCGTAGCGGTGCTTAGGCGAAGCCCTGCGTCGGTAGCAACATCATCACCATCATCATGCCATCGTGCTGATGGAACTCTCCCGTGAAGATCTGCTGGATCAGAGTTCGCGGGACGTCATCGAGCTGAACGTGTGCTGAACTCGGAGGTGCCGTACATTCGGTACTTGGATCGGTCGGATCGTGAAGACGTACGACTACATCAACCGCGTTGTGCTAACGCTTCCGGTTCGATCTACGAGGGTACATGGACACACTCTCCCCTCTCGTTGCTATGCATCACCATGACCCTGAGTGTGCATAGGAAAATTTTGAAATTACTACGTTACCCAACAGTGGCATCCGAGCCTGGTTTTATGCGTAGATGTTATATGCACGAGTAGAACACAAGTGAGTTGTGGGCGATACAAGGCATACTGCTTACCAGCATGTCACACTTTGGTTCGGCGGTATTGTTGGATGAAGCGGCCTGGACCGACATTACGCGTACGCTTATGCGAGACTGGTTCTACCGACGTGCTTTGCACACAGGTGGCTGGCGGGTGTCAGTTTCTCCAACTGTAGTTGAACCGAGTGGGGCTACGCCCGGTCCTTGAGAAGGTTAAAATAGCACTAACTTGACGAACTATCGTTGCGGTTTTGATGCGTAGGTAAGAACGGTTCTTGCTCGACCCGTAGCAGCCGCGTAAAACTTGCAACAACAAAGTAGAGGACGTCTAACTTGTTTTTGCAGGGCATGTTGTGATGTGATATGGTCAAGACATGATGCTATATTTTATTGTATGAGATGATCATGTTTTGTAACCGAATTATCGGCAACTGGCAGGAGCCATATGGTTGTCGCTTTATTGTATGCAATGCAATCTCCCTGTAATGCTTTACTTTATCACTAAGCGGTAGCGATAGTCGTAGAAGCATAAGTTGGCGAGACAACAACGATGCTACGATGGAGATCAAGGTGTCGCACCGGTGACGATGGTGATCATAACGGTGCTTCGGAGATGGAGATCACAAGCACAAGATGATGATGGCCATATCATATCACTTATATTGATTTCATGTGATGTCTATCTTTTATGCATCTTATCTTGCTTTGATTGATTGTAGCATTATAAGATGATCTCTCACTAAATTTCAAGATAAAAGTGTTCTCCCTGAGTATGCACCATTGCGAAAGTTCTTCGTGCTGAGACACCACGTGATGATCGGGTGTGATAAGCTCTATGTTCAAATACAACGGGTGCAAAATAGTTGCACACGCGGAATACTCAGGTTAAACTTGACGAGCCTAGCATATGCAGATATTGCCTCGGAACACTGAGACCGAAAGGTCGAGCGTGAATCATATAGTAGATATGATCAACATAGTGATGTTCACCATTGAAAGCTACTCCATCTCACGTGATGATCGGACATGGTTTAGTTGATTTGGATCACGTGATCACTTAGATGATTAGAGGGATATCTATCTAAGTGGGAGTTCTTAAGTAATATGATTAATTGAACTTAAATCTATCATGAACTTAGTGCCTAATAGTATTTTGCTTGTCTATATTAATTGTAGATAGATGGCCCGTGATGTTGTTCCGTTGAATTTTAATGCGTTCCTTGAGAAAGCAAAGTTGAAAGATGATGGTAGCAATTACACGGACTGGGTCCGTAACTTGAGGATTCTCCTCATTGCTGCACAGAAGATTTACGTCCTAGAAGCACCGCTGGGTGCCACGCCTGCTGCAGATGCAACTGACGACATTAAGAACGTCTGGCAGAGCAAAGTTGATGACTACTCGATAGTTCAGTGTGCCATGCATTACGGCTTAGAACCGGGGCTTCAACGACGTTTTGAACGTCATGGAGCATATGAGATGTTCCAGGAGTTGAAGTTAATATTTCAAGCAAATGCCCGGATTGAGAGATATGAAGTCTCCAATAAGTTCTACAGCTACAAGATGGAGGAGAATAGTTCTGTCAGTGAACATATACTCAGAATGTCTGGGTATAACAATCACTTGATTCAACTGGGAGTTAATCTTCCAGATGATAGTGTCATTGACAGAATTCGTCAATCACTGCCACCAAGCTACAAGAGCTTCGTGATGAACTATAAGATGCAAGGGATGGATAAGACAATTCCCGAGCTCTTCGCAATGCTAAAGGCTGCGGAGGTAGAAATCAAGAAGGAGCATCAAGTGTTGATGGTCAACAAGACAACCAGTTTCAAGAAAAAAGGGCAAAGGGAAGAAGAAGGGGAACTTCAAGAAGAACAGCAAACAAGTTGCTGCTCAAGAGAAGAAACCCAAGTCTGGACCTAAGCCTGAGACTGAGTGCTTCTACTGCAAGTAGACTGGTCACTGGAAGCGGAACTGCCCCGAGCATTTGGCGGATAAGAAGGATGGCAAGGTGAACAAAGGTATATGTGATATACATGTTATTGATGTGTACCTTACTAATGCTCGCAGTAGGACCTGGGTATTTGATACTGGTTCTGTTGCTAATATTTGCAACTCGAAACAGGGGCTACGGATTAAGCGAAGATTGGCTAAGGACGAGGTGACGATGCGCGTGGGAAATGGTTCCAAAGTCGATGTGATCGCGGTCGGCACGCTACCTCTACATCTACCTTCGGGATTAGTTTTAGACCTAAATAATTGTTATTTGGTGCCAGCGTTGACCATGAACATTATATCTGGATCTTGTTTGATGCGAGACGGTTATTCATTTAAATCAGAGAATAATGGTTGTTCTATTTATATGAGTAATATCTTCTATGGTCATGCACCCTTGAAGAGTGGTCTATTTATATTAAATCTCGATAGTAGTGATACACATATTCATAATATTGAAGCCAAAAGATGCAGAGTTGATAATGATAGTGCAACTTATTTGTGGCACTGCCGTTTAGGTCATATTGGTGTAAAGCGCATGAAGAAACTCCATTCCGATGGACTTTTGGAATCACTTGATTATGAATCACTTGGTACTTGCGAACCATGCCTCATGGGCAAGATGACTAAAACGTCGTTCTCCGGAACTATGGAGCGAGCAACAGATTTGTTGGAAATCATACATACTGATGTATGTGGTCCAATGAATGTTGAGGCTCGCGACGGGTATCGTTATTTTCTCACCTTCACAGATGATTTGAGCAGATATGGATATATCTACTTCATGAAACATAAGTCTGAAACATTTGAAAAGTTCAAAGAATTTCAGAGTGAAGTAGAAAATCATCGTAACAAGAAAATAAAGTTTCTACGATCTGATCATGGAGGAGAATATTTGAGTTACGAGTTTGGTCTTCATTTGAAACAATGCGGAATAGTTTCGCAACTCACGCCACCCGAAACACCACAACGTAATGGTGTGTCCGAACGTCGTAATCGTACTTTACTAGATATGGTGCGATCTATGATGTCTCTTACTGATTTACCGCTATCATTTTGGGGTTATGCTTTAGAGACGGCTGCATTCACGTTAAATAGGGCACCATCTAAATCCGTTGAGACGATGCCTTATGAACTATGGATTGGCAAGAAACCAAAGTTGTCGTTTCTTAAAGTTTGGGGCTGCGATGCTTATGTGAAAAAACTTCAACCTAATAAGCTCGAACCCAAATCGGAGAAATGTGTCTTCATAGGATACCCAAAGGAAACTGTTGGGTACACCTTCTATCATAGATCTGAAGGCAAGACTTTTGTTGCTAAATTTGGATCCTTTCTAGAGAAGGAGTTTCTCTCGAAAGAAGTGAGTGGGAGGAAAGTAGAACTTGATGAGGTAACAGTACCTGCTCCCTTATTGGAAAGTAGTTCATCACAGAAACCGGTTCCTATAACACCTACACAAATTAGTGAGGAAGCTAATGATGATGATCATGAAGCTTCAGATCAAGTTACTACCGAACCTCGTAGGTCAACCAGAGTAAGATCCACACCAGAGTGGTACGGTAATCCTGTTCTGGAGGTCATGTTACTAGACCATGACGAACCTACGAACTATGAGGAAGCGATGATGAGCCCAGATTCCGCAAAATGGCTTGAGGCCATGAAATCTGAGATGGGATCCATGTATGAGAACAAAGTGTGGACTTTGGTTGACTTGCCCGATGATCGGCAAGCCATCAAAAATAAATGGATCTTCAAGAAGAAGACAGACGCTGACGGTAATGTTACTGTCTACAAAGCTCGACTTGTTGCGAAAGGTTTTCGACAAGTTCAAGGAGTTGACTACGATGAGACTTTCTCACCCGTAGCGATGCTTAAGTCCGTCCGAATCATGTTAGCAATTGCCGCATTTTATGATTATGAAATTTGGCAAATGGATGTAAAGACTGCATTCTTGAATGGATTTCTTGAAGAAGAGTTGTATATGATGCAACCTGAAGGTTTTATCGATCCAAAGGGTGCTAACAAAGTGTGCAAGCTCCAGCGATCCATTTATGGACTGGTGCAAGCCTCTCGGAGTTGGAATAAACGCTTTGATAGTGTGATCAAAGCATATGGTTTTATACAGACTTTTGGAGAAGCCTGTATTTACAAGATAGTGAGTGGGAGCTCTGTAGCATTTCTAATCTTATATGTGGATGACATATTGTTGATTGGAAATGATATAGAATTTCTGGATAGCATAAAAGGATACTTGAATAAGAGTTCTTCAATGAAAGACCTCGGTGAAGCTACTTACATATTGGGCATCAAGATCTATAGAGATAGATCAAGACGCTTAATTGGACTTTCACAAAGCACATACCTTGACAAAGTTTTGAAGAAGTTCAAAATGGATCAAGCAAAGAAAGGGTTCTTGCCTGTGTTACAAGGTGTGAAATTGAGTAAGACTCAATGCCCGACCACTGCAGAACATAGAGAGAAAATGAAAGATGTTCCCTATGCTTCAGCCATAGGCTCTATCATGTATGCAATGTTGTGTACCAGACCTGATGTGTGCCTTGCTATTAGTTTAGCAGGGAGGTACCCAAGTAATCCAGGAGTGGATCACTGGACAGCGGTCAAGAACATCCTGAAATACCTAAAAAGGACTAAGGATATGTTTCTCGTTTATGGAGGTGACAAAGAGCTAGTCGTAAATGGTTACGTCGATGCAAGCTTTGACACTAATCTGGATGATTCTAAATCGCAAACCGGATACGTATTTACATTAAATGGTGGAGCTGTCAGTTGGTGCAGTTCTAAACAAAGCGTCGTGGCGGGATCTACGTGTGAAGCGGAGTACATAGCTTCTTCGGAAGCAGCAAATGAAGGAGTCTGGATGAAGGAGTTTGATAACCCACAAGTATAGGGGATCGCAACAGTTTTCGAGAGTAGAGTATTCAACCCAAATTTATTGATTCGACACAAGGGGAGCCAAAGGATATTCTCAAGTATTAGCAGTTGAGTTGTCAATTCAACCACACCTGGATAACTTAATATCTGCAGCAAAGTATTTAGTAGCAAAGTAATATGATAGTAGTGGTAACGGTAACAAAAGTAACGGTAGCAAAGTAATATTTTTGGTGTTTTGTAGTGATTGTAACAGTAGCAACGGAAAAGTAAATAAGCGAGAACAATATGTGAAAAGCTCGTAGGCATTGGATCGGTGATGGAGAATTATGCCGGATGTGGTTCATCATGTAACAATCATAACATAGGGTGACATAGAACTAGCTCCAATTCATCAATGTAATGTAGGCATGTATTCCGAATATAGTCATACGTGCTTATGGAAAAGAACTTGCATGACATCTTTTGTCCTACCCTCCCGTGGCAGCGGGGTCCTAATGGAAACTAAGGGATATTAAGGCCTCCTTTTTAATAGAGTACCGGAACAAAGCATTAGCACATAGTGAATACATGAACTCCTCAAACTATGGTCATCACCGGGAGTGGTCCCGATTATTGTCACTTCGGGGTTGCCGGATCATAACACATAGTACGTGACTATAGACTTGCAAGATAGGATCAAGAACTCACATATATTCATGAAAACATAATAGGTTCAGATCTGAAATCATGGCACTCACGCCCTAGTGACAAGCATTAAGCATAGCAAAGTCATAGCAACATCAATCTCAGAACATAGTGGATACTAGGGATCAAACCCTAACAAAACTAACTCGATTACATGATAGATCTCATCCAACCCATCACCGTCCAGCAAGCCTACGATGGAATTACTCACGCACGGCGGTGAGCATCCTAAAATTGGTGATGGAGGATGGTTGATGATGACGATGGCGACGAATCCCCCTCTCCGGAGCCCCGAACGGACTCCAGATCAGCCCTCCCGAGAGGTTTTCACTACTAGGAAAAGGGCTATAGATGATATGGACACTAATGGCGCTCCAGACATGTGGTGCGCCACTACTATAAACTAATGGCGCACCATGTGTTGGTGCGCCATTAGTGTCCAAATACTAATGGCGCACCACATCCACGGTGCGCCACTAGTAACAATTTTTTTTTCAAAACTAGTAATGGCGCACCAAGGGTTAGTGCGCCATTACTAGTTAAACTAGTAATGGCGCACCACATCCACGGTGCGCCACTAGTAATATTTGTTCAATTTTTTTTCAATTTTTTTTATTTTTTTTTCAAAACTAGTAATGGCGCACTAGGGGATAGTGCGCCATTACTTGTTAAACTAGTAATGGCTCACCACATCCACGGCGCGCCACTAGTAAATTTTTTTATTTTTTTTCAAAACTAGTAATGGCGCACCGTGGGAGTGGTGCGCCATTACTAGTTGAACTAGTAATGGCGCACCACTCCCACGGTGCGCCATTACTAACTTGACCCAAAAATTCCATCGAATGCACCCCCCCCCCCCCCCCCGTGGACCGCCTTTTCAGTTTAAAAAAAAATATAAGAAAATGATGGAAATGT
The DNA here is from genome assembly GCF_002575655.3 of Aegilops tauschii subsp. strangulata. Lineage (NCBI taxonomy): Eukaryota > Viridiplantae > Streptophyta > Magnoliopsida > Poales > Poaceae > Aegilops > Aegilops tauschii. The sequence continues at coordinate 116,458,107 of NC_053041.3, forward strand.
CAAAAAAATAAAAGAAAATAAGTTTCCCATGTGATATGTGGTCTAGTTGTTGGGAAAATTTACAAATATGAATTTCGACTTTATTTGCAAAATCTCTCTGGAATTTGTAAAATGGGCATAACTTTTGCATACGAACTCGGATTAAAAAGTTTTATATATGAAAAATCATCTACTCGAAAAGTTACATCCGAATTTAACCGGGGAAACCCCATTAAACATTTTAAAAATCCTCAAAAACCTAACAGAAAAAAGTTACGAGGCTTTCAAGATCTAGAGGCAAATAATTCAAAAAAATTCAAACTTACTAGTGGCGCACCGTTTGCTAGGTGCGCCACTAGTAACAGAAAAAAATTGGTGTTGAACTTTTTTTTGGAATTTTTTTTTCAAAAAATGATACGTAATATGACCGGGAAGTTTGAAATATTTTTCAAATTTTCATCATACTCATGAACATGAACAAAGTCCTAGATATCAACAAGGTTTAATAGGATTGATATGGTAGATATATCAACAAGTGCCTGTTAAGTGAGGTGGTGCTGGGGTTGGATAGAATTGTGAAGTTAAGCGTGCTCGGGCTGGAGTAGTGTGAGGATGGGTGACCTTTCGGGAAGTTTGACCACTTAGTGCGATTTGACTTGAGATTAAGCATATTGACCCGAGATTAAGCCATAGTGACCCGAGATTAAGGAAAAAATAAAAAAAAATTCTGAAAAAATATTTGAACAAATATTTGAAAAAAAATTGTTACTAATGGCGCACTTCTATGTGGTGCATAGTAATGGCGCACGGCGTGATGCGCCATTAGTATTTAATACTAGTGGCGTGGTACTAGTGGCGCACCAGTAGTGCGCCATTAGTAGGCAAAACTGGTGCGCCACTAGTAGGCCTCCGTATCGTAAAACGCGATGAATTCTTCTCTCTGATTTTTTTCTCCCCGAAAGCAAATATATAGAGTTGGAGTTGAGGTCGGAGGAGCTCCAGGGGGCCCACGAGGTAGGGGGCGCGCCCTAGGGTGGCAGGCGCGCCCCCGACCCTCGTGGCTAGGGTGTGGGCCTCCTGGTCTTCATCTTTTGCAAGGATTTTTTTATTATTTCCAAATAGACGTTCCGTGGAGTTTCAGGTCATTCCGACAACTTTTGTTTCTGCACATAAATAACACCATGGAAAGTCTGCTGAAAACAGCGTCAGTCCGGGTTAGTTCCATTCAAATCATGCAAGTTAGAGTCCAAAACAAGGGCAAAAGTGTTTGGAAAAGTAGATACGACGGAGATGTATCAACTCCCCCAAGCTTAAACCTTTGCTTGTCCTCAAGCAATTCAGTTGATAAACTAAAAGTGATAAAGAAAAACTTTTACAAACTCTGTTTGCTCTTGTTGTTGTAAATATGTAAAGCCAGCATTCAAGTTTTCAGCAAAGATTATGACTAACCACATTCACAATAACTTTTAGGTCTCATGTTTACTTATATCAATAGCATAATCAACTAGCGAGCCATAATAATTAATCTCGAATGACAACACTTTCTCAAAACAATCATAATATGATATAACAAGATGGTATCTCGCTAGCCCTTTCTGAGACCGCAAAACATAAATGCAGAGCACCTTTAAAGATCAAGGACTGACTAGACATTGTAATTCATGGTAAAAGAGATCCAATCATAGTCATACCCAATATAAATTAATAGTAATGGATGCAAATGACAGCTGCGCTCTCCAGCTAGTGCTTTTTGATGAGAGGGTGATGACTCAACATAAAACTAAATAGATAGGCCCTTCGCAGAGAGAAGCAGGGATTTGTAGAGGTGCCAGAGCTCGGTTTTGAAATAGAGATAAATAATATTTTGAGCGGCATACTTTCATTGTCAACATAACAACCAAGAGATGGCAATATCTTCCATGCTACACACATTATAGGCGGTTCCCAAACAGAATGGTAAAGTTTATACTCCCCCTCCACCAACAAGCATCAATTCATGACTTGCTCGAAACAACGAGTGTCTCCAACTAGCAACAGTCCCAGGGGGAGTTTTGTTTGCAATTATTTTGATTTAGTTTGCATAAAGCATGGGACTGGGCATCCCGGTGACCAGCCATTTTCTCGTGAATGGGGAGCGGAGTCCACTCCTCTTGAGAATAACCCGCCTAGCATGGAAGATACGGACAGCCCTAGTTGATACATGAGCTATTCGAGCATACAAAACAGTATTTTTATTTGAAGGTTTAGAGTTTGGCACATACAAAGTTACTTGGAACGGCAGGTAGATACCGCATATAGGAAGGTATGGTGGACTCATATGGAATAACTTTGGGGTTTAAGGGATTGGATGCACAAGCAGTATTCCCGCTTAGTACAAGTGAAGGCTAGCAAAAGACTGGGAAGCGACCAACTAGAGAGCGACAACAGTCATGAACATGCATTAAAATTAATAAACATTGAGTGCAAGCATGAGTAGGATATAATCCACCATGAACATAAATATCGTGAAGGCTATGTTGATTTGTTTCAACTACATGTGTGAACATGTGCCAAGTCGAGTCACTTAAATCATTCAAAGGAGGATACCACCCCATCATACCACATCACAACCATTTTAATAGCATGTTGGCACACAAGGTAAACCATTATAACTCATAGCTAATCAAGCATGGCACGAGCAACTATGATCTCTAATTGTCATTGCAAACATGTTTATTCATAATAGGTTGAATCAGGAACGATGAGCTCATCATATTTACAAAAACAAGAGAGGTCGAGTTCATACCGGCTTTTCTCATCTCAGTCAGTCCATCATATATCGTCATAATTGCCTTTCACTTGCACGACCGAACGAAGTGAATAATAATAAGAGTGCACGTGCATTGGACTAAGCTGGAATCTGCGAGCATTCAATAAACAGGAGAAGACAATGCAATATGGGCTCTTGGTTAAATCAACAATAATGCATATAAGAGCCACTTCAACAATTTAATTATGGTCTTCTCCTATCGACCCCCAAAGAAAAGAAAAGAAATAAAACTATTTACACGGGAAAGCTCCCAACAAGCAAAAGAAGAACGGGAAATCTTTTTGGGTTTTCTTTTTGATTATTACTACTACAACAAGAAAGGTAAACTAACTAAAAGTTACACTAATTTGTTTTTTGTTTTTCTTAAAGTTTATTAAACACACAAGAAGAAAGCAGGAAAAAGAAAAAAATAAACTAGCATGGATATTACAGTGAAAAAGTATGAGCACCGACATCTAGCAATGAGTGTGTGTGAACATAAATGTAATGTCGGTGGGAAATACGTACTCCCCCAAGCTTAGGCTTTCGGCCTAAGTTGGTTTATTGCCACGGATGACCTGGCGGATATCCATAGTTGTAGCCAGGGCCGTACTGAGTTGCGGCAGTTATTGCCTCCTGTGCTGCAGCGTGGCGGCGAGCTGCCTCCGCCCTCCTCTCGTACTCATCTGCCTCCTATCTGGTAATAACATATCTTCCTTTTTCCTGATAATCAAAGAAGGCAGGAGCAGGGAGAGTAATAAGGACAGCATGATGTTTGTCAAAGATTAAGCGATACCGGAGAGGTGATTCATTCCTCTTGATAAACTGGTGGTGGACCATAGCATTATAGTCTAAATAAGTAGGAGGCAACTCAATATCATCCTCACGAATGTCCACACCAAGAAAATCAGCTAAGCGGGTTGCATAAATTCCTCCAAAGAAATCTCCATTAAATCTATTATGGTGCAACCTACGTGCAACAATGGCTCCCAAGTTATAAGTTTTGTCTCCTAACATAGCACTCCTAAGAATACTGAGATCAGGGACACACATGTGACATGCTTCATCTTTACCATTTATGCACCTACCTATGAAGAGAGAAAAATAATGTATAGCGGGAAAATGAATGCTCCCTATGGTAGCTTGTGCTATATCTCGATTCCCCCACAGTTATACTAGCAAGAAAATTTCTAAATTCAGATTTGCGAGGTTCACTAGTAGTACCCCATTGTGGAAGTTTGCAAGCAGCGGTAAAATCCCCTAAGTCCATAGTATAAGATTTTTCATAGAGATCAAACAGGAAAGTTGGAGAATTACGTGAAGATGAAAATTCAAACCTCCTCACAAATGAACTAGTGAGATAGTGGTATTGGCGGCATTTGTCTGCCTCAAAGCTCACAAGATCAGCGTTACGCAAATATGCGTTAAATTCTTCCTTGATTCCCGCTCGATCCATAAAGTTTTCTGAAGGCCATTCACAAGGCCGCACTGGAGCGTCCCTTGGTGGCTCCTTGTCAGAATCACGTATTGCAATCCTGGGTCCTTGCTTCCTCGAAGAACCACCTTGGAACATTTTCCTAAGCATATTTCTTCCTATGAAAAATTTCTGAAATTTTTACTAACTTCAAATAAAATTAAACCAAACTCCACAAAATTGATAGCAACTACTCCTACAAGTGCCTAGAGACTATATCATGCATTAGAACTACTTGGAACCATATAAATTTGACATGCAAGCTCAAGAACATGGTCACCTAGGCAGCACAAATTTGCAATGAATAGAGCACTAGAACAAAAACTAATTGGACCAATGGAGGAGTCACATACCATGGAACAATCTCCCCAAGCAGTTTTGTGAGAGGTGCTTTGAGCAAGGAGATCGAAAATTGAAGCAAAATGAGCTAGAACTCGTGCTTGAGCTGGATATTGGTGTTTGTGGGAGGAAGGAGTGTGTTGGTGCAGGAATAAGTGGAGGGGGGCCACCATGGGCCCACAAGGCAGGGGGGCGCGCCCTCCACCCTCGTGGCCAAGTGCTTGCCCCTCCTGCAGTGTTCTCAGTGCCAAATATTCTCAAATATTCCAGAAAAAATCATATTCCATTTTCAGGGCATTTGGAGAACTTTTATTTTTGGGGTATTTTTATATTGCACGGATAAATCAGAAAACAGACAGAAAAGTACTATTTTACTTTATTTCGACTAAATAAGAGAAAGTAGAAAGAGGGTGCAGAAGGTTGTGCCTTCTAGTTTCATCCATCTCATGCTCAACAAAAGGAATCCACTAACAAGGTTGATCAAGTCTTGTTAACAAACTCATTCCGAATAACATGGGACCGGAGAAATTTTGAATAACACTATGTTACCTCAACGGGGATATGCACATCCCCAATAATAAGAATATCGTATTTCTTCTTGACAGTAGGAAGAGGAAATTCAAAGCCTCCAAAAATAATCGATGGAATTTTTCCAATAGAGTTGATACTATGGACTTGAGGTTGTTTCCTCGGAAAGTGTACCGTATGCTCATTACCATTAACATGAAAAGTGACATTGCCTTTGTTGCAATCAATAACAGCCCCTGCAGTATGCAAAAAAGGTCTTCCAAGAATAATAGACATACTATCGTCCTCGGGAATATCAAGAATAACAAAGTCCGTTAAAATAGTAACATTTGCAACTACAACAGGCACCTCCTCACAAATACCGACAGGTATAGCAGTTGATTTATCAGCCATTTGCAAAGATATTTCAGTAGGTGTCAACTTATTCAAATCAAGTCTACGATATAAAGAGAGAGGCATAACACTAACACCGGCTCCAAGATCACATAAAGCAGTTTTAACATAGTTTCTTTTAATGGAGCATGGTATAGTGGGTACTCCTAGATCTCCTAGTTTCTTAGGTATTCCACCCTTAAAAGTATAATTAGCAAGCATGGTGGAAATCTCAGCTTCAGGTATCTTTCTCTTATTTGTAACAATATCTTTCATATACTTAGCATAAGGATTCATTTTGAACATATCAGTTAATCGCATACGCAAAAAGATAGGTCTAATCATTTCAGCAAAGCGCTCAAAATCCTCATCATCCTTTTCCTTGGATGGTTTGGGAGGAAAAGGCATGGGTTTCTGAACCCAAGGTTCTCTTTCTTTACCATGTTTCCTAGCACAAAGTCTCTCTTATCATAACGCTGATTCTTTGATTGTGGGTTATCAAGATCAACAGCAGGTTCAATTTCTACATCATTATCATTACTAAGTTGAGCATCATCATGAACATCATCATTAGCATTTTCACTAGGCTCATGTTCATTACCAGATTGTGTTTCAGCATCAAAAATAGAAATATCATTTGTATTCTCAGGTGGTTCAGCAATAGGTTCACTAGAAGCATGCAAACTCCTATCATTTTTATTTTTCTTCTTTGTAGAAGGACTAGGTGCATCAATATTATTTCTCTGAGAATCTTGCTCAATTCTCTTAGGGTGGCCTTCAAGATACAAAGGTTCCTGAGTCATTCTACCCGTTCTAGTAGCCACTCTAACAGCATAATCATTTTTCTTACTATTCCTTTCCTTGAGCAAATCATTTTGAGCTTTAAGTACTTGTTCTACTTGAGTGGTAACCATAGAAGCATGTTTAGTAATGATTTTAAGTTCACCTTTAACTCTAGACATATAATCACCCAAGTGTTCAATCATATAAGCATTTTGTTTTAATTGTCTACCAAAATAAGCATTGAAATCTCCTTGCTTAACCATAAAGTTATCAAACTCATCCAAGCATTGGCTAGCAATTTTAGTAGGAGGGATTTCAGCTTTATCATATCTATAGAGGGAATTTACCTTTACTACCTGTGTCGGGATATCAAGACCATGAGTTTCTTCAATAGGTAATGGATTAAGATCATATGTTTCTTCAACAGGCGGTAATTAAGACCATGTATTTCTTCAATAGGTGGTAAATCCTTAACATCTTCAGCTTTAATACCTTTTTCTTTCATAGATTTCTTTGCCTCTTGCATATCTTCAGGACTGAGAAATAGAACACCTCTTTTCTTCAAAGTTGGTTTAGGAATAGGCTCAGGAATTGGCTCAGGAGCTGGCTCAGGAAGTGTCCAATTATTTTCATTTGTCAACATATTATTCAATAGAATTTCAGCTTCATCCGGTGTTCTTTCCCTGAAAACAGAACCAGCACAACTATCCAGGTAATCTCTGGAAGCATCGGTTAGTCCATTATAAAAGATATCAAGTATTTCATTTTTCTTAAGAGGGTGATCAGGCAAAGCATTAAGTAACTTGAGAAGCCTCCCCCAAGCTTGTGGGAGACTCTCTTCTTCAATTTGCACAAAATTGTATATATCCCTTAAAGCAGCTTGTTTCTTATGAGCAGGGAAATATTTAGCAGAGAAGTAATAAATCATATCCTGGGGACTACGCACACAACCAGGATCAAGGGAATTAAACCATATCTTAGCATCACCCTTTAATGAGAACGGAAATATTTTAAGGATATATAGGTAGCGAGATCTCTCATCATTAGTGAACAGGGTGGCTATATCATTTAATTTAGTAAGATGTGCCACAACAGTTTCAGATTCATAGCCATGAAAAGGATCAGATTCAACCAAAGTAATTATATCAGGATCAACAGAGAATTCATAATCCTTATCAGTAACACAGATAGGTGAGGTAGCAAAAGCAGGGTCAGGTTTCATTCTATCATTAAGAGATTGCTGCTTCCATTTAGCTAATAACCTCTTGAGTTCATATCTATCTTTGCAAGCTAAAATAGCTAAAGTAGCTTCTTTATCAAAAACATAACCCTCGGGAATAACAGGCAAGTCTTCATCATCACTTTCATCAATATAATCAGTTTCAGTAATTTCTTTCTCTCTAACCCTAGCAATTTGTTCATCAAGAAATTCACTAAGTGGCACAGTAGTATCAAGCATAGAAGTAGTCTCATCATATGTATCATGCATAGCAGAAGTGGCATCATCAATAACATGCGACATATCAGAACGAATAGCAGAAGCAGGTTTAGGTGTCGCAAGCTTACTCAAAACAGAAGGTGAATCAAGTGCAGAGCTAGATGGCAGTTCCTTACCTCCCCTCGTAGTTGAGGGATAAATTTTTGTCTTAGCGTCTTTCAAGTTCTTCATAGTGACCAGAAGATATAAATCCCAAGTGACTCAAAGAATAGAGCTATGCTCCCCGGCAACGGCACCAGAAAATAGTCTTGATAACCCACAAGTATAGGGGATCGCAACAGTTTTCGAGAGTAGAGTATTCAACCCAAATTTATTGATTCGACACAAGGGGACACTACTAGAAAAAGGGCTATAGATGGGATTGACACTAATGGCGCACCAGACAAACCGTGCGCCATTAGTATATACTAATGGCGCACCACCTTCTGATACGCCATTAGAGTTGAAACTACTAATGGCGCACCTGGCCCAGGGTGCGCCATTAGTATCAAAAAAAAATTTAACTAGTGCGCCCGTCCAAACATACTAATGGCGCATCCAGACACAATGCGCCATTAGTAGTTGAAACTACTAATGGCGCACCTGGCCCAGGGTGCGCCATTAGTATCAAAAAAAAATTAACTAGTGCGCCTGTCCAAACATACTAATGGCGCATCCAGAGACAGTGCGCCATTAGTAGTTGAAACTACTAATGGCGCACCTGGACCAGGGTGCGCCATTAGTATCAAAAAAAATATTTAACTAGTGCGCCTGTCCAAACATACTAATGGCGCATCCTGCCCACGGTGCGCCATTACTAGTTGTAACTAGTAATGGCGCACCTGGCCCAGGGTGCGCCATTAGTATAAAAAGTTTATTTTAACTAGTGCGCCTGTCCAAACATACTAATGGCGCACCACCAGAAGGTGCGCCATTAGTAACCTGGATTACTAATGGCGCATCTAGAGTTGGTGCGCCATTAGTAAGTGGGCAGCAACAAGATATTTTGGACAGCCTCTCCTACCCACACTCACTTTCTCCCCACTTCATTCTCTCCACCTCCTCCTTGTCTCGGGTGCCTCCTCTTTTCACCTCATTTCCACCATAGATTCATTCAATTTAAGTGGTTAAATTACCTTGTTTTGATAGGTAAGTAAGGGGGGAAGCTATATTTATGTTGTTCTCCCTACAACAATGTGCACATGCACTTTTTATGGCCTAGCTAGATCTATGTATGTTCGTGGTGTTGCATATGTTTGTGGTGTTGCATATGTGTTTGTGTTTGGAGGTGTACCGGTATTTGAAATGCGATAGTTGCCAATATTTTGCCGGAATGTTGATTCATTTCCGTTTCGGCGAGAATTTTGGCATTAAGCATTCTTTTTGGTCCTATTTTTAGGGAAAGTCATGCCAAATTTTTTGTTGGTTCTAAAATATCGTTTTGCTCTACCCCGCAGGCGACCATGGTCCGCATGATGACCGAAGGCATCGTGAATAGGTTTTTGAGGTCCGCGAAGGCCGAGATGCTTCAAAAGAACGAGACGGAGATAAGATGTCCGTGTCGAAGATGCAAGCTGAAGAGCCTTATTGCGGACCCGGAATCCTGGCAGGTGCGGGACCACCTGCTGTTGCGTGGTTTCATGGATGGCTATCAGTGGCAAGGTGATGAAGATGACTACGAAGTCGTCCATGGGGGCCGGGCAAGAAATGAGGAAGGGCAGCAAGACAACCACCGCGGCTCGGGCGGGCGAGAAGACGAAGAATCCCCAGGAGATGATCACGACGGTGATGCTATACACAGTCATCATGTAGAAGATGCAGGACATGATGATGAGGAAGATGCCGGAGCAGACGACGGGCATGATCATGAAGATGATGATGCCGGCGGAGCAGACGACGCTGGACCATCGATGGGCTGGGTGCAGGACCCTCATATTCAAGAGCTGCTTCTCAAGCAGACGGATAACGCAAGAGCTGTCGCCCGAGAGAAAGCCAAGATGGATCAACTTGAGTTAGACGCGGTTACTCCATTGTATGAAGGATGCAGGCCCGAGGATACCCGCCTGAAAGTAACGCTCATGGCTCTGGAGATGAAGGTAAAACACAAAATGACCGACGCATGCTTCGACGAGAACATGTCATTCTGGCACGAACGTCTTCCCAAGGGGAACAAGTGCCCGACCAGTTTGGAGGAGGCGAAGAAAATCGTGTGTCCTCTGGATTTACCGCACGTGAAATACCATGTGTGCATGAACAATTGCATCATTTATCGGGACGAGCACGCGGAGTCTACCGTATGTCCGGTGTGCGGCGTCACTCGATACAAGAAGAGGAAGAAAGCTCCTCGAAAAGTGGTGTGGTACTTTCCGATCACTCCTCGTCTGCAGCGGTATTTCGCGGACCCTAAGGTAGCAAAGCTCCTGCGTTGGCACGCGGATAGGGAGGAGAAGAAGCGAGAAGATGACGCAAATGATCCGGAGAGAGATAAAAAAGACAAGATGCTGAGTCACCCTAAGGATGCGAGCCAGTGGCAAGCGTTGAACTTCGAAGACCTAGAATTTGGGACCGATCCAAGGAACATCGTGCTGGGCGCGAGCACCGATGGAGTCAATCCGTTTGGCAGCCAGAGAAGCACACATAGCACCTGGCCTGTGTTTGTGTGGATGTACAACCTTCCCCCCTGGTTGTGCATGAAGAGGAAGTACATTCACATGAGTATGCTAATTGAAGGACCGAAACAACCAGGGAACGACATCAATCTGTATCTGGGGCTGCTGAAAGAGGAGCTTGACACGCTGTGGAAAACGCCAGCCAATACGTGGGACGCCGCAGAGAAAGAATACTTCCCTATGAGAGCCGCGCTGCTCACGACGGTGCACGACTATCTCGGTTACGGATATCTCGCGGGGCAGGTGGTCCACGGATTTTCTGGATGCGTCAGGTGCATGGATGACACAACGTATCGCCGGCTAGATAGAGATCCCGGGTCTTCGAAAACCGTGTTCATGGGACATCGAAGGTGGCTTCGCGACGATGACCCGTGGAGAAAACGCAAGGATCTATTCGATGGTGAAACCGAACCCCGAGGACGCCCGCGTACGAGGAGCGGCGAGGAAATAGACGAGCTGTTGAAAAATTGGAAAGACTGCCCACTGCCGGGAAAGAAGCAAAAGGCGCCAGAGCCGGGAAAAAATCGAAAGGCGCCAGAGCCGCTGCTGAAGGTATGGAAAACGAGGTCTGTTTTCTGGAACTTGTCGTACTGGAAGATCCACCGTGTGCCTCACAGCCTTGATGTCATGCATATCACGAAGAACGTGTGCGAGAGTCTGCTTGGTACCCTGCTCAACATGCCAGAGAGGACCAAAGATGGGCCGGAAGCAAGGGCAGACTTGAAATCAATGGGCATCAGGCAGGAGCTTCACGCTATATATGATGATGATGATGATGATGATGATGATGAGGCGAAGCAGGACACGGAAAGTCGTCGCAAAGGAAAAAAGGCCAAGAAGACCGGAAATGACTACCCTCCCGCGTGCTTCACTCTAAGTCAGGAGGAGATCGAGCAGTTTTTCACCTGCCTCATAGGAGTAAAACTTCCTTACGGTTACGCGGGGAAGATAAGCAGATACCTAGACCTAGCGAAGCTGAAGTTCAGCGGGATGAAGTCTCACGACTGTCACGTGCTGATGACGCAGATACTTCCAGTTGCAATCCGTGGGATCATGGACGCGCCCGTCCGTGAAACGCTATTTGGCCTATGCAACTTTTTCAACGTCATCTCTCGGAAGTCTGTTGGCGTGAGGCAACTCAGAAGGCTACAGGAAGAGATCGTGGTGATACTATGCGAGCTTGAGATGTACTTCCCGCCCGCATTCTTCGACGTTATGGTGCATCTGCTGGTCCATATCATGGACGATATCATCCAACTCGGGCCGACGTTCCTGCACAGCATGATGCCGTTCAAAAGGATGAATGGTGTCATCAAAGGATACATTCGCAACATGTCATGTCCAGAGGGAAGCATAGCCAGGGGCTTTCTGACCGAAGAGTGCATCTCCTACTGCACGAATTATCTAGGCATCGAGAACCCCGTTGGTCTGCCCGTCAACAGGCACCTCGGCAGGCTCGCTGGATGGGGTCACCGTGAGGGTCGTCGCGAAATGCATGTCGACTTCGAGGGTCGACTCGCCGACTTTGAAAGAGCAAACCTAGTCGCGCTACAACACATAGACGTGGTCGATCCTTGGGTGGTAGAGCACAAAACCTTTATTAAGAAGACGTACAATGACCGAGGCCAACAGAGGACGGACGGAGATATACTCAAAGAGCACAACTCATGTTTCACGCGTTGGTTCAAGCAGAAGCTTCTGTCGTACCCTTTACATGAGGATTCTTCCGCGGAAGAACAACTCATATTCGCCTTGTCACAGGGCGCCGAGCACAACCTGATGACCTATGAGGCGTACGATATCAACGGCTACACATTCTACACCGAGGCCAAGGACATGAAGAGCGATGGTTATCAGAACTCCGGGGTAACGATGGAATCCTACACCGGTAACGACAAGGACAGATACTACGGAAGGATCGAGGAGATCTGGGAGCTGAGCTACGCTGGAGAGAAGGTCCCGATGTTCCGTGTCAGATGGGCCAAGAGCGTCCTAAAAGAAGACCGGTATTTCACCACCATGGTTATACCCGAAGCCAAATCCAAGACCGCAGGCGCAAACGTCACCGCGAAAAATGAGCCATGGGTACTGGCTTCCCAAGTGGACCAATGCTTCTTCATTACCGACCCGTCAAAGCCCAGTCGTGTTGTCGTGAGGAGAGGCAAAAGGAAGATCATCGGAATGGATGGAGTATCCAATGAGCAAGACTTCGACAAGTACGGCGACCCGAGAATCGAACATGACAACGATGATGAAGTAGCAGCATACACCACAAGAAGAAGCAGGACCACCCTACCTAAAGGACGTCCGTTCCACAGAAGAACTCCATTTGCGAAAAAGAAGGGCAAGAAGATTGTGAACAGATAGCTAGCTAAGATCGATTGTATTTAAATCGTAGCCTTCATTTCTCGATTGTATTTCATGGGCACTTTTTGAACTATCATGAATATTTTTAAATTTCATGGACACTCGATCTCGATCCCCCTCCATCTCGATCGCTAGCTATCACACCTCGCCAGATCCGGTCCCCCTCGCCGCCGAGTACCCCCCGGTCCACCGGCCCCCCGCACCCCCCGGTCCACCGGCCCCCCGCACCCCACTGTCTTATAAAAAAATTATTACTGTCTTATAAAAAAATTATTACTGTCTTATAAAAAAATTATTACTGTCTTATAAAAAATTTATTACTGTCTTATAAAAAAATTATTACTGTCTTATAAAAAATTATTAGTGTCTTATAAAAAAATTGTGGAGCCTGGGAATCGAACCCAGGACCTCCTGGTGTGAGAACTGGCTGCTGACCAGTCGAGCTAGTAGAGGGAACTTGGTGTGGATCAGGTAAGGTGGAAGATAACCTGTTGGCTCGAGCAGAAATCAAAAAAAATACTAATGGCGCACCAGGGTGAGGTGCGCCATTAGTATGCATGTACCTGTTGGATAACCTATCCCCTCTCTCCCTCGCCCTCGCCCTCGATCCCCTTCCCCTCTCCTCTCCTGACGCCGCTGCCCCGCCGCCTCGACGCTGCCCCGTCGTCCTCGTCTCCGCCCCGACGCCGCGACGCCGCCCTCTCCTCTCCCGACGCCGCCGCCCCGCCGCCCCGTCGTCCTCGTCTCCTCGGCGCCGCTCTCCTCGTCTCCTCGGAGCACCACCACCACCCGGACCTCGTCGCCTCCCGGACCTCGTCGCACCACCACCAACATCCACAGCGTCGACGTCTTCGTCCCCGACGACGCCCCCGTCTTCTACGCCCGCAGGTACCCCATCCAAATCACCCCCGCCTCCATTTCCCACCTCTCCCTCTCTGCTCCTAATACAACAATCTGTCTCTGAACTTCGCTTTTGGATTCCTGATGCGCCAACATTACAGGGTGTGTGCGCTTTTTTTTAGCTTGGCATGCCGTGTGTGATGTGTGAGTTTTAGTCTGAACCTTCTCCCCTGTTCTCTGTACCTATCATATCCCTCCTTTAATTTGTGAGTTCTATCAGTCTATGAGATGGGGATTGTAATTCTCAATGGTTTGTTGTCAGGATTGGTATGCTGGTCGCCTTGGGAATTGTGATTGCATTTCTCAATGGATTTTACAGTGTAAACCTTGTAGGATTTGCAGTGTAATTCCTGTCTGGATTTAGAGTGTAATTCCTAGTAGATTTGCACTGTACTTGTCATTTTTGGGTTTGCAGTGTAATTTCTGTCTGTATTTATAGTGTAATTCCTAGTAGATTTACACTGTACTTCTCATTGTTTGGATTTGTAGTGTAATTCATGTTTTTACAGTGTAATTGTAAGTGGATTTACACTGTAATTCCTACTGGATTTACAATGTTTTTCTTAGTGGAGTTCCACTACAATTTTAAGTAGATGTACACTGTCATTCCAACTGGATTTATAGTGTTTTTCTTACCGGAGTTCCACTGTAATTAGAATCCAGTGGATTTAATTTACACTATAATTCTAAGTGGATTTACACTGTAAACCCACCCCGGCCTCCATTTTTCCCCGCCGACGTTTCTGGTCATGCAGCAACCTAGAAGCCTGCTTGCCAGTCAGTAGCAACTACCTATCCAGATAGTTCTTCGTGTATGGTGTGTCAAAAGAAAAAACCTTAGTAAAAATGGTTAGGATGCTCATGCTGGACTAAAACCATGGAATAAAAAAGGTAGAGGTAACAGTTTTTTTGGCGGTAACAGAGTTTTTTAGCAATGCATAGAACACCATAACTTTAAATTAAACACCGCCTACTTACATACAAGGGGAATCTTGAGTAATCCTACTCATATTGAACAGATAATAAGTTTCTTTTTTTAGAGCACATGTTTCTAACCAACATATTTGAACAGTATATGAGCAGTAAAAGTAAGAGTGAGCAAACTAGCACCTCGCTTTGATTAGGCAGATATTGCCAAATATGTGGACACAGTGCTGGATGGAGTATAAGACTAAATCTCTTGTGTATCTCTGTACACGTTTGCATAGTTCATCATGAACTAGCACCACAGACCAGCTTATGAGTTGCTCCAAGAAACTCAGTACCTTGTTTGGGTGATAGTGCTATGAAACTTGGCGGGGTTCCTTTTGTGACTCACCTGCCAATTTAGTGCGGAGGAAATAACCACATGTCCTTGATTGATTTGTAGTCTTGTAGTTGGTTGTTACAGAATGCAGTACCTTGGTTGTGAAGATAATAAAAATTATGACAATGTTGTGCAGGAGTAGTAATAAGAGAAGATCGCCCTGAGGTGAAGGAAGCAAGTGAGAGGCAAAGTGAGTTATTCTCTGGTCGTGTATTTAGTTAGTTACTTACTCCTGGTAGCTAATAAGTGGTTACTCTTTGGACTTTGGTGGTGTATGTATCAAACCATGTTGTAAATATAGCAGCTCTGTTCCTTTTGTTGTAATGCCTAATGCCTTCATATTCTACTTGTATCACTGTATCATTGTAGCAAAAGTACAAGGATCAGATCACTTGGGCATGAAATGGTTCCAGAAACCAAAAGCCTGTTGTACATTATAGCAGTTCTCTGTGTTTTTGTGTAATGCCTAATGCCTTCTCTGTGTTTTTGTGCATAGATTTTAGGGCAAATCTAGCACAGTACAGTTAGCAAAGTTAGAAATCTTTTAGGAAATTTTAAAAACAGTAGCAAAAAAATTAGGTATAAAAACAGTAGCAAATAAAAAAAGAGTAGCAAATATAGCTAGGGAAATTTTGTTTAGGTATAAAAACAGTAGCAAATAAAAAAAAGCAGTAGCAAATTAAAAAAACAGTAGCAAAAAATTAGGTATAAAAACAGTAGCAAATATAGCTAGGGCAATTTTGTTTACGTATAAAAAACAGTAGCTACAATTTGTAAAAAGCATGAGCAACTGAAAAAGCATCCTGGAATATAGCTAGGACAAACTTCAGTCTTTTTTTTGTTTGTAACAGAAACTACAGTAGTAAATATTTCCTGAAGTAAATATTTTCAGTCATTACAAATATGATACTTTTTGGAGATGATACTGCTTGGAGATGATACTGCTTGGTGTATTTTCCATGTTGTGATGGAGGCCTTTTTTGCCTTGTCCACCCGAGAGGCCCTTGAGTTTGCCGGAATGTCGATTAACTTCCATTCCGGCAAATTCGGGTACTCCATATGTCCTATTTTCAGCAAAGGTCATGCTGAAATTTTCCGTGAATTTTAGCATGACTTTGCTAAAAATAGGACATATGGGGTACTTGTGACTAATGCATGGGCCGGGGTATCTTAGTAGTTAATTAAGTAGGATCAAGTGCCCCGGCGTACTTGTGACTAATGCATGGCTTTTAGGGTGCCTCGGTGTCGATAAAAACCGAAATGATGAAAGCTTAGGCTTTTAGGGTGCCTCGGCGTCGAAAAACCCTCAATGATAAAAGCTTAGCTTTTAGGATGCCTCGGTGTCGACAAACCCTAAATGATGAGACCATGATCTTGTTCCTTGACAATAACCAACTTTTTGACCAAACTTTGTTCCTATTTAGAGAGAAACATGGCCAACAACGATGAGGCCGGGGGTTCGAGCGTCAAGCCATTCTGGATGCTGTCCCAGGAGATGGAGGAACAACCTCACTTGTATGAGGACGCCGCCTTCCCCACCGATCCTGAGACCACAGATGGTACCGCCGAGGATGACCCCACTGATGCCACCACTGATGGTGCCGCCGAGGATGCCACCACTGATGGTGCCGCCGAGGATGCCACCACTGATGATGGCGGCGCACGCACAGATGGCAGCCAACCGAAGAGGCAACGGAAGGACCGGCGCCCGACCGTGCTCCGCACCCTCAAGGAGGAAGTTACTGAAGTGGACTCCGACGGGAATCCAACGGCGCCCGAACGAATAGTCAAGGGGTACTCGCTTCAGGTCGGGTGCATTCTCCGGAGCACCGTCTCGATCAACACCGAGAACCTGAGGCATCCTGACCGAGGGAATTTGCGCAACCTCCTCTTCACGAAGCTGCACGAACGATACAAGTTCCCCGCTGAATTTGAAAACACAAGCCTCAAAGGGAATAAAGTGAACAATGCTACCCTCACGAAGATGAGCAAGGCCCTGTCTACTTGGAAAAGCAATGTGAAGAGAATGGTCGAGAAAGGTGAGAGTTATGAGAAGATCAAGGAGAAAAATCCTTCGATCACCGAAGATGACTACAACAACTTCAAGATCAATTGCTCGAGCACCGCAAACTCCGAATCAAGTAAGTAGGGGAAAGAAATGCGGGAGCTGAACTTAGGGGAACACACACTCGGTCCCGGCGGTTACAGAGTGGCGGAGCCTATATGGGACAAGGAGGAGGCGGACCGTGCCGAGCAAGGCCTACCGCCCCTCTTCGATAAATACGGTGACAAGCAGACCAGGAACTTTGTCAGGGCCCGGTACAAGAAGGACCCGAAAACAAAGGAGCTTACCACGGATCCGAAGACCAGGGCGCTTGAGCTTGTTCTGGTAAGGAATACACCCCCTCGTAATTAGCTCCATATGGTTGCATTCTAATTAATGAAGCCAAATTTCTAAATGGTTCACATTCCTTCCGCAGGCGACTGAAAGCAGTAGCGCGGGGTCGACTAAGAGCAACCCTTGGGACACCACTCTAAATAGGGCGTTGAATGTAATGAAGAACAAGGATAAGCTCAGTAAGCCGATGTCAGCTGGTCGTGTGGCCGGCAAAGGCTTGTCGACAAAATGGTCGTCATACTATGACACTGCTGGGCGAAAGGAGAAAAAGACCAGCTCGGAAAGCCAGGCGCGCGAGGTTCAAGAACTCAGGGCACAGGTGGCGCGGATTCCGGAGATTGTCCAAGAGCAAGTGCAACAACAACTCGGAGCGACGATCACCGCCATTGTGCCTACCTTGATCCAGGGGATTAGTGCGTGGATTGCAGGCGGCCAACAGGGGCCGCCCCCGATTCCTAGCTTCACGGCCAGCAACTCGCAGAACGCGATGGCGGGGCCATTGGTGTCTCCGGCGGAGCCGGCATTGGTGTCTCCGACGCCGGCACGGGAGCTTAATGCACCCGGGTGTACGCCGGCCGGCACCTCTGCAGCAAGCGGCCCCTCCGTCAACTGCACGCCCGCCGTTGGCGGTGCCTCGACATTAGCCGAGCTCGACGCCATCATCACGGTAACTAATTAAGCCTCTCTCGGCCGAGGACTTCATCTCCTTGCCTTTGACTGGGCATCCCTAATGCCCTACATGTTTTCGCAGGGCGCCGCCGACGTTCCGTGCACTCTCCTGCACTTCGTGAACAACGAGTTGGTCGATGTCGCCAAGGGCAAAATCGTTCAACCGGGCAACCCCTTGTTCCACGGTACCCAGATGCCACCCAACTTGTTTAGGGTTCAACTGGTTCGGGTGCTGCCAGGCTGCGACGAGGTGTTACCTCCGATTCGACCAATGGGGGGCGACGATGATGACGTGATGAACCTCAGCGCCTGCCTGAGCTGGCCCCTGCTTTGGCCGAAGAGCCAGATTCGTTTGGGGGCGGGGGACACCACCCCAAAGACAACACCGCCAGTCGTGCCGGCGCCAAGTCGGCCCCATGGCAAGACCGCCGCAACGGTGCCGGACATCCCTATGGCACTGGATCCAAACATGCATATGGCACAGGATCAGAACGACGACGACGACGATACATTTGCCAACGTCGATCAGTACTTTGCCGATCATGGGGATGGTGGCGACTTCATGGGGCCTCCTTCTCAAGAACCCAACCCAACAAAAGACGTGTGCGATCTAGCTGGTACCGCGGAGAAGCCAAGTTGCAACAGGCGTCGTCTGCTGTTCAGCTCTCAGGAGACGCCTCCAGCTGCCGACTTCACCGAGCCTCAGATAGGCGAGGTGCCAAATATGATCAGCCCCAACACACTCAAGAAGGCGGTCTGTGAGCAGAACTCGGTCCCATTATAGGAGATCAAGAAGAAGGCACGCAAAAGAAAGACTAACAAGGGTGCGGGCCAGCCGGCACCGAGTACGATCCGTGCTCAGGACGGGCCAACTTCAACTGCGGATATCTCGAGGAGGGTGCATGTGGCAGGTAGGCCGATGCTACCGAAAAATATGCTCGATGCTGCAACCGGTGCTATGCGGAGTCTGCATGACAGTGTGCTTTCTTTGGAGAAGCGGTGTCTCCGAGAGAAGGATGTGGCATACCCGGTTTTCGCGGCCAAGGTGCCAGAGGGCAAGGGCTTTGTGGATAACTCCATCGAGGGTACGATCGTCCTGCGGTTTGATGACATCCACGCTATGTTGAACCTTCATCCGCTGCACTACACCTTCGTTCGGCTATTTTCGCTGAGTATGGAGATGCGGATCATTCGCGACAAGACCCCGGACATCGTGATAGTCGACCCCTTCTACATGCGTGCCAAGATCTTGGGCAGCGCTGGGGACCGGCAAGTCACGAGTTCTTACCTCGAAGGCGTCATTCTGGCAAACCAAGATAAGGACAACTTCCTCGTGCCTTACTTTCCCGAGTAAGTCCTCCCCTCAACCGCCCCGTAACATATGAATTCTTAGATTTCGATCGTTTTTCTTTTAACATTCCGTGTTTTCTGCAGTGACACACATTGCACGCTCATCCTCCTAAGCCCCAAATATTCCATGGCCACGTATTTCGACCCGGACCGTCATTCGAACGTAGACTACACAAATGTCAAGAAGGTTCTTGATGATGTTCTCCCCGGCTACGTCAAATCTGGAGGCACCTTCACCAGGCCTATTCGTAAGTACGGCAAGCACGTGTTCTCCCACAACATGACGTTCTGCTGCGTCAAGCAGTCGCCTGGCGGTCAGAAGGGTGCCTACTACGCCATCCATCACATGCGGGCGATCGTGCGGGACCATAATCACCTTCTCCTACCAAATAATCTCAAAGATTGGGCCGCAAGCTTGGGGGCAATCCAGGACGCGGACATCAGACAAGAATTCTTTCGCATCCAGTCGGAGTTTGCGGAAATCATCCATCAAGATGTCCTTCGTACCTCGGGGCAGTTCTACCTCAGAAATCAACCGTCCAACAGTGACATCGACACAATCCTACAAATGCAGGCTGACAACGCCCGTTGTTTCATGACTCCCACGATAGACGGCGGCTTCATCCACGCTCCGGTCCCTTGAGTCGAGTCGAAAGCAGTGATGCTGTGTCTAGTTCTGAAACATCGATTGGCTCATGTTGTAATTAAACTTTAATGAACTTGTAGTATGTCTCTTTGGTTTCGAGAGTCCTTCAACTTAGATGTAATCGATGCTATTAATGTCTTGCTTTTCTCTTCCGATCGTTCTGTTGCATACTTATATATTGCTTATGTATTGTCTGTGAATTGGTACTAACGTTTCATTTGGCTACTGCATAGCGATGCCGTGGTATGTCGTGTACAAGGGTAAGGTTCCCGGAGTCTACGACGACTGGGAGGAGTGTCGGAGACAGGTTCACCGATTCAGCGGTAACAGTTACAAAGGGTACGCCACTAGGGTCGAGGCCGAATCTAGATACGCCCGCTATCTAGCGGGAGAGGGGAGGGAGCGTTGGAGGAACCGGATGAAGACGAGTTTCATCGTGATGATGCTCATCGTGATGACCGCAGCTCTCTTCTATGTGATGGTAGTTTAGATGATCGATATCGACTTGTAATGTGAAGACAAACTCGCGGTCTCGAGACTTGTAATATAATGATTCATACTTATACATTTTGTTCGGTCTTTTCAATTCGGAGACTAATATGATGAATTGTATTCGGAGACTAAAATGATGAATTGTATTCAGAGACTAATCTTTTATTGTATTCGATGAATCTGTTGTTGATGTGTGCTGTCTATATTTTGTCCAATTATACATTTTGTAACCTGTGCAAAAAACAGAAAATTAAAAATTAAAAAACCTAATATTCATACTAATGGCGCATCCCATCATAGTGCGCCATTAGTATGCCAAAGGATACTAATGGCGCATCACTAAACAGTGCGCCATTAGTATGCCGAAGTTACTAATGGCGCATCCATCTGTAGTGCGCCATTAGTATGCCAAAGCACCTGGGTATACATGGCCCCCTGGGAGGCATACTAATGGTGCACTGTTGTATATACTAATGGCGCATCTGGGGTGCGCCATTAGTATACCAGATACTAATGGCGCACCAGTGGTGCGCCATTAGTAAAATATACTAATGGCGTGCTACTAATGGCGCACCACTGATGCGCCATTAATGGCCAGATTAGGTGCGCCATTAGTAGGCCTTTTTCTAGTAGTGGGAGCCAAAGAATATTCTCAAGTATTAGCAGTTGAGTTGTCAATTCAACCACACCTGGATAACTTAATATCTGCAGCAAAGTATTTAGTAGGAAAGTAATATGATAGTAGTGGTAACGGTAACAAAAGTAACGGTAGCAAAAGTAATATTTTTGGTGTTTTGTAGTGATTGTAACAGTAGCAATGGAAAAGTAAATAAGCGGAGAACAATATGTGAAAAGCTCGTAGGCATTGGATGATGGAGAATTATGCCGGATGTGGTTCATCATGTAAGAATCATAACATAGGGTGACACAGAACTAGCTCCAATTCATCAATGTAATGTAGGCATGTATTCCGAATATAGTCATACGTGCTTATGGAAAAGAACTTGCATGACATCTTTTGTCCTACCCTCCCGTGGCAGCGGGGTCCTAATGGAAACTAAGGGATATTAAGGCCTCCTTTTAATAGAGTACCGGAACAAAGCATTAGCACATAGTGAATACATGAACTCCTCAAACTATGGTCATCACCGGGAGTGCTCCCGATTATTGTCACTTCCGGGTTGCCGGATCATAACACATAGTAGGTGACTATAGACTTGCAAGATAGGATCAAGAGCTCACATATATTTATGAAAACATAATAGGTTCAGATCTGAAATCATGGCACTCGGACCCTAGTGACAAGCATTAAGCATAGCAAAGTCATAGCAACATCAATCTCAGAACATAGTGGATACTAGGGATCAAACCCTAACAAAACTAACTCGATTACATGATAGATCTCATCCAACCCATCACCGTCCAGCAAGCCTACGATGGAATTACTCACGCACGGCGGTGAGCATCATGAAATTGGTGATGGAGGATGGTTGATGACGACGATGGCGACGAATCCCCCTCTCCGGAGCCCCGAACGGACTCGAGATCAGCCCTCCCGAGAGGTTTTAGGGCTTGGCGGCGGCTTCGTATCGTAAAACGCGATGAATTCTTCTCTCTGATTTTTTTCTCCCCGAAAGCAAATATATAGAGTTGGAGTTGAGGTCGGAGGAGCTCCAGGGGGCCCACGAGGTAGGGGGCGCGCCCCCACCCTCGTGGCTAGGGTGTGGGCCCCCTGGTCTTCATCTTTTGCAATGATTTTTTATTATTTCCAAATAGACGTTCCATGGAGTTTCAGGTCATTCCGAGAACTTTTGTTTCTGCACATAAATAACACCATGGAAAGCCTGCTGAAAACAGCGTCAGTGCGGGTTAGTTCCATTCAAATCATGCAAGTTAGAGTCCAAAACAAGGGCAAAAGTGTTTGGAAAAGTAGATACGACGGAGACGTATCAGAGTTCATATCGGATCTAGGTGTCATACCTAGTGCATCGGGTCCAATGAAAAATGTTTTGTGACAATACTGGTGCAATTGCCTTGGCAAAGGAATCCAGATTTCACAAGAGGACCAAGCACATCAAGAGACGCTTCAATTCCATCCGGGACCAAGTCCAGGTGGGAGACATAGAGATTTGCAAGATACATACGGGTCTGAATGTTGCAGAACCGTTGACTAAGCCTCTTCCACGAGAAAAACATGATCAGCACCAAAACTCCATGGGTGTTAGAATCATTACAGTGTAATCTAGATTATTGACTCTAGTGCAAGTGGGAGACTGAAGGAAATATGCCCTAGAGGCAATAATAAAGTTATTATTTATTTCCTTATATCATGATAAATATTTATTATTCATGCTAGAATGGTATTAACCGAAAACATAATACTTGTGTGAATACATAGACAAACAGAGTGTCACTAGTGTGCCTCTACTTGACTAGCTCGTTGATCAAAGATGGTTATGTTACCTAGCCATAGACATGAGTTGTTACTTGATTAACGGGATTACATCATTCTCCTAATGATGTGATTGACTTGACCCATTCCATTAGCTTAGCACTTGATCATTTAGTATTCTGCTATTGCTTTCTTCATGACTTATACATGTTCCTATGACTATGAGATTATGCAACTCCTGTTTACCGGAGGAACACTTTGTGTGCTACCAAACGTCACAACGTAACTGGGTGATTATAAAGGTGCTCTACATGTGTCTCCAAAGGTACTTGTTGGGTTGGCGTATTTCGAGATTACGATTTGTCACTCCAATTGTCGGAGAGGTATCTCTGGGCCCACTCGGTAATGCACATCACTATAAGCCTTGCAAGCATTGTAACTAATAAGTTAGTTGCGGGATGATGCATTACGGAACGAGTAAAGACACTTGCCGGTAACGAGATTGAACTAGGTATTGAGATACCGACGATCGAATCTCGGGCAAGTAACATACTGATGACAAAGGGAACAACGTATGTTGTTATGCGGTTTGACCGATAAAGATCTTCGTAGAATATGTGGGAGCCAATATGAGCATCCAGGTTCCGCTATTGGTTATTGACCGAAGACGTGTCTCGGTCATGTCTACATAGTTCTCGAACCCGTAGGGTCCGCGGGCTTAAAGTTCGATGACGGTTGTATTATGAGTTTTTGTGTTTTGATGTACCGAAGGTAGTTCGGAGTCCCGGATGTGATCACAGACATGACGTGGAGTCTCGAAATGGTCGAGACGTAAAGATCGATATATTGGATGACTATGTTCGGACACCGGAATCGTTTCGGGGAGTTTCGGACATATACCGGAGGGTTACCGGAACCCCCCGGGGAGTCTAATGGGCCAAGATGGGCCTTAGTGGAGAAGAGGAGGGGCGGCTAGGGCTGGCCGCGCCCCCCCTCCCCCTCTAGTCAGAATTGGACAAGGAGGGGGGCGGCGCCCCCTTTTCTTCCTCCTCTCTCCTTCCCTTCCTTTCCCCCTCCTACTCCAACTAGGAAAAGAGGGAGTCCTACTCCCGGTGGGAGTAGGACTCCTCCCTGGCGCGCCCTCCTCCTGGTCGGCCGCCTCCTCCCCCTGATCCTTTATATACGGGGGCAGGGGGCACCTCTAGACACAACAATTGATCTCTTGATCTCTTAGCCGTGTGCGGTGCCCCCCTCCACTATATTCCACCTCGATCATATCGTAGCGGTGCTTAGGTGAAGCCCCGCGTCGGTAGCAACATCATCACCATCATCACGCCGTCGTGCTGACGGAACTCTCCCGTGAAGCTCTGCTGGATCGGAGTTCACGGGACGTCGTCGAGCTAAACGTGTGCTGAACTCGGAGGTGCCGTACGTTCGGTACTTGGATCGGTCGAATCGTGAAGACGTACGACTACATCAACCACGTTGTGCTAACGCTTCCGCTTTCAGTCTACGAGGGTACATGGACACACTCTCCCCTCTCATTGCTATGCATCACCATGACCCTGAGTGTGCGTAGGAAAATTTTGAAATTACTACGTTACCCAGCATTAGGTGCATGTTTTAGACCATACAAAGATTTTAACAACTTGCACACCTTTGTCTCTTCCATCAGGCTAATCCATATAGATTTCCTCTTCCAACTCTTCATTAAGGAAAGTTGTCTTTACATCCATTTGATGAATCATAAGACCATAAGCGGCAGCCATGGAATGTAGCACCCGAATGGTGGTCATTCTAGCAACAGGTGAGTAGGCACTACTAGGGAAAAGACTAGCAGTAGCGCGGGTCTAAGGGCTATCAGTAGCACGGGGCACCGCGCTACTGATATGGCACTACAACTAACGTTTAGCAGTAGCGCGGTTTGACACGCACTACTGCTATACCTACTTAGCAGTAGCACTTCCCAAACCAGTGATCCTGCTAAGTGCTTTATGTCGGCGTTCTGGGAATGGGGGTCCCCAGACTTGCCTGCCTGCGGCCCACGGCGTGGCTGAGTCAGCGGGCCGTACGGCCCATCTTCATCAACAAGGCATCCAAGACCCTCGCGAGGAGCCAAGCCTCGCGAGGCGGATGACGCAAGACTTCCTCTGGAGTGGCCTAGCCAGTCAGGCTCACGAGGAGCGGAGATATCAAGGCGGGGCAAACCTCACGAGGCTCTCGTGACGTGAGCCATGACGATCGAGACCAGGCGGGCGCCAGCGCGCGCAGCATCCTTGTTTCCTCTTTGGTGCTAAGGAGGCAAGCGCAGGAGAGGAGTACCGAGGCATCAGGCAAAGGTTGCCATATCGGTGCAACGAGACCAAGACCAGAAGGACGGCAGGACGGAGGTCATCGTGGAGCCCAAGACGGCGTCGCCACCAGAGCCTTTCGCAGGCGAAGATCACTTTTGTCAGGATAGCTTGTACTAGGTGTCCCCCTTCAAATTTGCCCACCGTTGTTGGCTCCCTTCCCGCTCAATATTTGGGGAGAGGACCAGGGCCTATAGAAGTAGAACTGGCCACCACAGTAGGGGCATCTTAGCTTGATCTGATCTGATCGAGAGCCTACCTTAGCCACAAGAACACCTCAACCTCAGGAGGTTGTTCTTCCCCTTGTACTGTTCATCATCAGCCCAAGAGGCAATCCACCACCACACTGGAGTAGGGTATTACACCACAACGGTGGCCCGAACCAGTATAAATCTCGTGTCTTTCTGTGTTGCGAGTTCGTAGAGTTCATCCGCAAGATCTTAGTGAGCTAGGGCGTGGATCGGTAGGAGGAAAAGACTTCGCGCACACCCCAGAGTTCGAACCTTTAGGGTTTTGCCAGAACCCCACATCCAACATTTGGCGCACCAGGTAGGGGTGCGCCGGAGCTTCTTCTCCGCCAATCGACCTGCCGACGCTCCGCGGCCACGATGTCCGGCGACCCAAGGGCTGACTCGGACCGCTGGGCAGCCTGGCCGGCCCAGGCGGCGCCACCTGCCCACGAAGCCCTCGACCCCGCGCTCCAGGCGGCGCGAGCGTCGTCCAATGCTGCGGAGCACGGACGGCGCGGCCAAGCGTCGTCCACCCTCACCCCGCAGCAAGTGCGAGCCGCTGCAAGGGCGGCAAGCCACGTCGCAGCGACGGCGCCGCATTCACGGCGGGAGCAGGCAAACATTCGAGCAGCGCTCACGGTGGCGCGAGAGCTGCTGCGGTGCCGGCTGATGGAGAGCGGTCAGGATGCACTGCTGGAGCAAGTTGCTGAGCTGCTGGATGCATCGGCGTCGGGAGCATCGCCCTTCTGTCATCAGCTTCCTCCTCAGGCCACTACAGGGTCTCACGGCGGGCCCCACCGCAACCACGCGCCATCAGGTGTGCCAGGGGGCTTCGTCAACACCAGCACGGCCGGCGGCGCCGGGGGCTCTGCCGCCCCCATGCCGCCCGCGACAAGCATGAGCACAAGCGTCGCCTCCCATGGCCCAAGTGGGATGCCGCGCTACCATCCTCAGGACGCCACGCTGGGCCGGGCGACATGGAGTGTGGGGCACTACGGGGAGGTGTTCGGGGCGACGGCCCCGGAAGCCTACGTGCCCCGCATGATGGACCAGGATTACGCACAGGAGGACAATCCTGGCTCGTTCATCGGAGAAGGTTGGGAAGAAGAGGCGCTGGGAGTTGAGGCCTTCCAGGAGCCGCCGGGGAACCACCACGGCCGCGTGTGCAACGACAACTACAGGGTACCCCTAATCCCACAGGAGCAAGCTTACGCTAACCATGAGTCGCAGGAGGAAAAGATCACCACAACGGCTGGCGGCCCCAGCTCGGCGACCTCCCTGCCAGCAGGGGGATCGCGTTGGGGGCTGCAGGAGAGGGGTCGGGAGCCAGACCCCTCTCCACGGCGCGTGAAGCCAGGGGACACCCGGAGGTAGGCCCTCTGCCGGGGAGGTGCCGGCGAGCCTTCCCCCGGAAGAGGACTCGTGGTCGCCGAGGGCACCACTGGCGTCCCCTTCTCCCCCTTTGTGTCGTCCTGGTAGCCGGTCGGCTCAAAGGTGGTTGAGGGTGGCCCAAGGCGGGGCCCTCGTCTGGCGATATGAATCAAGGCTGGTACCTGTGAAGAAGGCCCGGTGCCTGTGAAGCTCGCCGCCCGTGACACTCTCATGTAATAATGAGTTAGGGTTGTACACGCCCCGGAGTCTCAGGGGTGCCGGCCTCAGGCCCTGGGGCTCCCTCCCACACCTAGTGGCAGCACTTAGCTCCGCGCTGGTGAGAAGACTTGAAGACCAGAAGACTAGCCTAGGTGACGGACGCGGCCATTTGCTTTGGATCTCTCTTTCTGTAGCTTTGCTTTCTGGATCTGGATTTAAGTTGAAGCCGAGTGTTTTGATGCGCGCGGGGGGTGCCACTTCTTGTTCGAGCAGTTTCTTGCTTTCTGGATTTCGTTTTGTCTGGGACTCATGTCCGACGCCTTCCCCTCACGAGCCCCTCGCGAATGGGACTGCGCGAAGCACACGCGCGCCGAGCACGCGCTAACGCTGCAACTAGCGCTTGCCTCTTGCGGGGCCCCTTCTGACAGGTCGACAAGCTCCGCAGGATTCTCAGAAACTCATAGCCTCGTGACCCAGCTCGAGGCTGGCGCTGACTAAGGTAAACCACAAGGAGAAACTCGCCCCTGGACTCATGAATCCACGAGGGCACAAATTCAATACTGCATAGGAAAGTAAAGGCTGCAGCTTGCTTACATTAGGGGCTCCCCCTCTCAAAATGCTCTTACAAGTTTTCCAACGGCCATGCTCGAGTTTTTTGCATACAGGATAAAACAATAGGAGAACATGGGATCTACCAGATATGTCACTCACTACATCGCCCTCGGACGCGTCACTCGCGTCGTCGTCATCTTCGCCGGCACCGTCGCCGCCTTCGGCGACGCCTCCGTCGCCGTCGTCAACCACATCGCCTTCGTCTGTGGCGACCACCACCGCGTCGTTGTCAGAGGCAAAGGCTCTGACCAGCGCGTCCACGTTGTCCTCCACCCACCGTGCCATATCACCCCAGACGGCCTGCAGTACGGGGGCAATGGCGGCGTCGAAGTCAAAGCGGGGAAGGTGTTCTTGAGGTGGCTGAAGACACGGGAGAACGCGCGCCCGAGCAGGCCACGACTTCTCTCTCCTCCACGAGCCAGCGAGCCCTGTCAGACCGGGTTTCCAGGCGCGTCACCACGTCGGTGAAGAAGGTCAGGTGGCTGGCATAGTCATTCGAGCGGGGGGCAGGTGCATTCTCGTCGCAGATGTAGCCCAGGGCGGTATTGGCCCTGTTCCGGAGATCCTGAAGCATAGGGGCATGCTCGCGCTCCAGCGTCCGACGTTGGAGCACTTCCTCCCTGTTTTGCCGTGCGACGGCCTCGGCGTCATCGACCCGCTCCCGAAGAGAAAGCAGCTCGGCGCGGGCGGAGGCCAAGTCCGCCTGCGCCGTGACCAGGGTGGCAGCCGTGGCCTCCGCACGTCTCTCAGCCTCGTCCAACCTGGGCCTGAGGGCAGCAACCCTGCCCGCACCCTCCGTACCGGCGAGCTTCAACTTCAAGTCATACCTTCCCTCCAGGTCTGCACAAACCTCGGCCACCTGGCGGTCCACCTCCTCCTAGCCCCTGGCCTCACGAACCCCGACGGCATCTTCTGCTTGGGTAACTTGACGCTCCCTTGTCTCCAATTGCTCAAGCTCGAGGCTACGTTCCACGGCCTCTAGCGCCAATTCCTCCTCGCGCTTCCGGACCTCTTCCTCCTCGGTGGGCGTCCCCCTCAGTGACGCAAGGGCGGCTCTGCGTGCCTCCACCTGCTGCTCTAGGGACGCGCTCCAGGTGTGGAGCTCCCACGCGCGCTTCTCCATGGCCTCGCGAAGGCGGTCGGCCTCACGAGCCTCCTCCAAGGCTCGGGAGCAAGCCTCGCGGGAAATCTTGAGGGACGCTTCAGCCTTCACATTGTCAAGATCACGCTGGTAGCGGCCAAGGTTGATAGCCACCCTCAGCTTGCGCCATTCCTCCGCCAACCGGAGACCTTCAGCCTCGAGGCGCGAGTGGACTCCTGCGAGCTCTTCACCAAGCCGGCTCATCGTGCCCATCGCCTCCTGGAAAAGCTCATGGCGAACGACGCTCCGCCCGCGCTCAAACTCGAACGCACGGCCCACCTCATTCATCGCCTCGGGGGCTGCAGATGGGGTATCGAGCGGCGCATCACCTCTCGGTGGGGGGCTGGGGGCTGGCGCTGCACCTGACGTCAACCAGTCCTTGCGAGGAGCCTAAGCCAATCGGGGCTCGCGGCTTGAAGAGGAACCGAAGATCGATGCCAACCAGCTATTGTCCATGACCGAAGGAGGGGTCTTGGGCACGCCCGCCAAGCTCTACGCCAGACCGCGGGGGAGGGGCGACAAAGCCGCGGGTTCAGCGCGCCATGAAGGCAAGAGCGCTCCTTCAACCGACCCTGCTCCAGGGGCAGCAAGCGGACTCGGAGTGCTCAAGGCCAACGGGGGAGTTGAGGAAGGAGGAGGTCGTTTCTCAGAAGGTGCAGCCTCCTTGGCGGAAGGAGCCCTGAAGAACTAACATCAGGAAATGGAAGCAGCACACAAGGAGTCACAGCGATACGGTACTTACACGTCGACGGCGATGTACTTCCTCCGCTTCAGTTGCCCGAAGATGTTGTTGTCGCTCGAGGATCCTTTCCTCTTGCGGAGCTCCTCGAAGTCCACACAGAGCCGACCGAAGCGCTGGACGTGGCGGCCTGCGTGTGGCGAGGCCGAGGAGGAGCTCGGAGGGCCTACTTCAGGGGTGCCCGACTACGGTGAACAGTCGGGCGCCGCCTCACCACAACCTCCCGAGGCTCCCGGAGCCTTGGCCTCGGGAACCGCATGCCGCTCCTCCGCAGCGCCCAACGTCTCGGGAGAGGGGAGGCAAGCTCCCGAGGACGACGCCTCAGGATCACTACACGGCATGTGCTCCTCAGCACTTGAGCCACCAGCCTCCGCCGGGGCTCGCCCTCCTGCACCCTCACCTGGGGCGAGCTCGGCACCGGTAGCAAGGAAGGGAACCATGCCGACGGGGTTCTCGCAGGGCCCCACCAGGCCGATCGGCCGTAGCCCCCACTCATCAAAGGAGGGCATGCTCACGGAAAATTCATCCTTGTTCTTGCAACGGTATAGCAGGCAGTTCTTCCCAGGAGCTTCATCCAGCAAAGGGACACCCGTCAGGACCTTGAGCATCGTTTGCCGCATCTCAAGAGGGAGCCCGGACTCCTGAAACCTCATACGGTCCTGATTGCTGAGCAAGGTCCACATCGGGCGGGAATGGCGCTGAAGCGGGTCTACCCGGCGCTTGACGAATTCCTCACCACCATGGGCGCGGTCACACCACGGTCCTTCAGCCTCCTCAACCTGAACCATACGGGAGCAAGACGGGGGCTCGTGAGCTTCTCGTGGCCCCAACTGGAGTTGGGAACAGCGGGCCCTGGCGAAGCATGAAGCAGAGGGCTGAGCACGCCGGCATCGACGAACACCCACCGTGTCTGAAACTCGCTCGCGGACGGAGGAAGCTCGAAGTCGATCCCCGCGCCCGCCGTCGCGGCCACGGCCTAGAAGCTCACGCACCCCGAGCATTGTTGGGGGCCGATCAGATGCAGTAAGAAGAAATGACGAAGGAGGGCCACCGAAGGAGCGATGCCCACCATGGCTTCGCACACGAAGGCAAAGACAGCAAGAAGAGTAACCGATTGAGGGTCAAGATGTAGCATGTCGATCTGATAATGCTCGAGCACCGCATTGAAGAAGGCGGAGAAGGGAGGAATCAGGCCAGCCCAGAGGGCATCCATGAAGATTGGGACTTCAGTGGCTGCCCGAGCCATGCGAGTGCGAGACGCAGGCCAAGCCACCGTCTATCCCCACTCGTTGAAGCTAGAAGCAAGCATCGGACGCACCTTGTCCATGGCCTCGTCGTTGAGCACTCGGGATCGACCTAGCGCCGGCTCGACGGCCGGAGGAGCACTTAGCCGAGACAAGGGCTTCTTTCCCTTGTCTACCTGTTTTGGCGCCATGGCAACGGAGCGGGTAGAGGGCAGGTCAGATTGGAGAAGAGAAGTGTAACGCCCCGGATCCGATGCCCCAGGTGTCTGCCAGTTATTCGCCGTCCTTGCCTTGTCATCTGCTTGCGTGCTGCATTTTGCCATGTCATCATCTGCATTTCATATCATGTCATCATGTGCATTGCATTTGCATACGTGTTCGTCTCATGCATCCGAGCATTTTCCCCGTTGTCCGTTTTGCAATGCGGCACCCCTATTCTCCTCCGGCGCACCCCTCCTGTTTCTTTTCGTGAGCGGGTGTTGAACGTTCTCGGAATGGACCGAGGCTTGTCAAGTGGCCTTGGTATACCACCGGTAGACCACCGGTCAAGTTTCGTTCCATTTGGAGGTCGTTTGGTGCTCCAACGGTTAACCGGGCAACCGCAAAGTCCGTTTGTGTGTTGCAGCAAACCCCCTTTCAAACAGCCCCAAACCACCTCTAAGTCTCCGCCATGCTCTCGGTCGTTCGATCACGATCGCGTGGGCGAAAACCGCACCTCATTTGGACTCTCCTAGCTCCCTCTACCTATAAATAGGTGCCCCTCCCCGAATTTTCGCGCAGATGAACCCTAGCCTCCTTCCCCTCGCGCCGCCGGACGCTTCCCCGCACCGGTGGACATGTCCGCTCCGCCGCCCTGACCAACCACAGCACGACACGTCACCCCGCCGCCGTCCCACCGCCGCCGCGGCCCGCGGAGCCCATCCGGGGCCCGCGCGGGCCCGACCCTGCGCCCGCTCGCCCGCGCCTCCGCCGAAGGGCGCCCGCCCGCCGCCTCGCCGTCCGAGCCCGCCGCTTCGCCGCCGCCTCGCCGGCTGCCTCCGCCCCGCCGCTGGTCGCCCTGCGCCGCCGCCTCCGACCACGGTTGAGCTTCGCGCCGCCCCGCCTTTCTTCTCCTTCCTCTCCTCCTCCCTCACAGCCTCTCTCTCGCAGGAGCCGCCGCCGCCGGAGCTTCCTCACCGCCGCCCCGTCGCGAGTTGCCGTCGGATCCGGCCGGAACGGGTCCGGAGCGTCCGGATCGGGTCGTCCCCAGCGTCCCTCGACCTCCCCGCCGTTGCTGCGCCCTCGCCGGCGTGCACCGTCGCTGCCGCCCCTGCCTTCCTGTTCGTGCGGGCACGGGAGGAGGACGGCCACAGCCCCCGTGGGCCGCAACCCCCCCCCCCCACGAGGCCCATCAGCGCCCAGATCCGCGGCCCAGCTGCCCCCTCTGCGTCCTGGGCCGAGCCCAGTGGTGAGCCACCCTCTAAAGCCCGCCGGTGCACGTTTTAGCTATTTGACGCTCGCTGTAAATTCTACAAAGTCCTGGGATGTCCACATTATGTGCGCATGTTTTTGATGTTGTAACTCCATGCATACTGCTCCGATTCATGCATATTATATATCAAAATGTTCGTATCGTGATGCTATTCATTTTTTTCCATTGCACCATGTTCATTTGAGTCCATCTTAATGTCCAAATCGTCGTTGCAAGAGTGCTAGTTGCTGTTATCTGCTGTTACTTATCAGAACTTGGTGATTTGTTATTTTTGTTGCATTTAATTTGTGCATCTCATGAGTAGGAGCTCTACATGTTTTTTGTTGTATGCCATGCCATATTTCCAGTGGTGTATGCCATGTATTTTTGTGATCTCTGTGGTGACTATGACCAGCATGCAAACTAGGCTCCGTAATGTTTCTGATTTCAGGGACTGGGATTTCTCTAAGTTTTTGTCTGCTGTTATTTTGTTGCTATGTAAACTTGATGCTACAGAGAGATCCATGCATATTTTGTAGATTCTCAGTAATGATGTTTTGTAGATATTGTTGTAATTGATCCATTCATGCCCTTGTTTGCAATTATGGAGTGCCATAGCATGACCCGATCTTGCTCTACTTTTGTAATAAAATATTTCTGGCAGATTGTTTACGTGTTATTCAATTTTGCCAAGCTTGTTGTAGTTGATCCATACATGCTATGCTTTTGTTCTTGCCATGGATAGCTTCATAAACATTCCATCTTGCTGTAGGTATGCTTGTTTTGTCATTAATTGCTTTGTGGTGAGTGCATCAAGCTCACCAACATGCCTTCATATTACTGTTTCTGCCATGCTCTGTTTTCTGTTAAGTCTGAAACCTGTTAACAAAACTTGCTATGTTTACATGGTTGCCATCATATCTTCTGGTCCTTTTTGGCTTATGGTCAGTAAGGGACTTTTGTCATATGCATTTAGTACATTCATTCCATGCCTTGTTTTGCCATGTTAAGTTCCTGTAGCATGTTGATTTCGTGCTCTGAACTTTGCAACCTGATGTTATTCTTGTCATGTCCAGTAATTTCTCCCTAGTCTGTGAACCTGATATCTTTTGCCCTTTTTGCCATGCTTGTTTGAGCTTGTTATGTTGTGATCTAGCTGTAGCTCAGTGTTCATCTTTTGTCAAGCATCTCCTGTAGATTACTTCCATATGCTTTGTTGCTATGTTGAGTTGCTGTAGCATATTGTTTTGATGCTTGCAATACGCCTAGTTGCTGTTTTGGACAGATTGTTGCTATGTCTTGTTTCGAGT
Organism: Aegilops tauschii subsp. strangulata; assembly: GCF_002575655.3. Classification (NCBI taxonomy): domain Eukaryota; kingdom Viridiplantae; phylum Streptophyta; class Magnoliopsida; order Poales; family Poaceae; genus Aegilops; species Aegilops tauschii. Next base: position 116,491,703 of record NC_053041.3, read on the forward strand.
GTATGTGTTGCACCGTTGCTCCGTTTTGAGCATGCTCTATATGAAACTTGCTTAGATTTGCATATAGTTTCATATTATCATGTTGCATCCTTGTTTTGAGGTGTTTGCTGGATGTTTGTATGCATTTTGCATCAATGCCATGTTTAACTTGTTTTGCTCATATCTTCTAGGCCATAGCTCCGAATCTAATGAACTTTATATGTAACTTGACTAGAATTTCGTGTAGATCATCATGGTGCTCTTTAACTTGCTATTTAACAACTTCAACTTAATGCTTGTTCAGTTCTGGACCAATTTCGAAATTTGCATATGAGGACTTACCGGAATTGTTATATGTTGTTTCCAGCCTCATTTAAACTTGCTTTGATGTGTTGTTCTTGTATGCATCATCTCTCGTCATGAGTAGCTTCATATAGCTTTGTCATGCATCTTTCTTGGTTGAGCATCATGCCTTGTTCATGTGTGGTGTGTTTACCTTGTTGTGTGCTTCTTCTCGATAGTTCCGTGTCGTTGCGATCGTGAGGATTCGTTCGTCTTCGTGGCTTCATCTTCTTCATGGACTCGTTCTTCTTCCTAGCGGGATTTCAGCCAAGATGACCGTCACCTTGGATCTCATTACTATCATTGCTATGCTAGTTGCTTCGTTCTATCACTATGCTGCGTTACCTATCACTTGCTCTTCAAGCCTCCCAAATTGCCATGAACCTCTAACCTTTGTCACCCTTCCTAGCAAACCGTTGTTTGGCTATGTTACCGCTTTGCTCAGCCCCTCTTATAGCGTTGCTAGCTGCAGGTGAAGATGAAGTTTGCTCCATGTTGGATTATGTTTATGTTGGGATATCACAATATCTCTTATATTATTAATGCATCTATATACTTGGTAAAGGGTGGAAGGCTCGGCCTTATGCCTGGTGTTTTGTTCCACTCTTGCCACCCTAGTTCCGTCATACCGGTGTTATGTTCGCGGAGTTTGCGTTCCTTACACGGTTGGGTTATTTATGGGACCCCCTTGACAGTTTGCTTTGAATAAAACTCTTCCAGGAAGGCCCAACCTTGGTTTTACATTTGCCTCACCTAGCCTTTTTCCCTTGGGAGTCGCGCTCTCGAGGGTCATCTTTATTTACCCCCCCCCCCCGGGCCAGTGCTCCTTCGAGTGTTGGTCCAAACCTGTCAGTCGCCGGTGGCCACCAGGGGCAACTCTGGTCTGGCCTACCGGAAGCTTGGATAATCCGGTGTGCCCTGAGAACGAGATATGTGCAGCTCCTATCAGGATTTGTCGGCACATTCGGGCGGCTTTGCTGGTCTTGTTTTACCATTGTCGAAATGTCTTGTAACCGGGACTCCGAGACTGATCGGGTCTTCCCGGGAGAAGGAATATCCTTCGTTGACCGTGAGAGCTTATGATGGGCTAAGTTGGGACACCCTGCAGGGTATTATCTTTCGAAAGCCGTGCCCGCGGTTATGTGGCAGATGGGAATTTGTTAATATCCGGTTGTAGAGAACTTGACACTTGACCTTAATTAAACGCATCAACCGCGTGTGTAGCCGTGATGGTCTCTTCTCGGCGGAGTCCGGGAAGTGAACACGGTTTATGAGTAATGTTTGCCGTAAGTAGGAGTTCAGGATCACTTCTTGATCATTGCTAGTTTCACGACCGTTCCTTTGCTTCTCTTCTCGCTCTTTTTGCGTAAGTTAGCCACCATACATGCTTAGTCGCTGCTGCAACCTCACCACTTCTCCTTTCCATCCCCTTTAAGCTTTGCTAGTCTTGATACCCATGGTAATGGGATTGCTGAGTCCTCGTGGCTCACAGATTACTACAACACCAGTTGCAGGTACAGGTTTTGCGATGATCATGACGCGAGAGCGATGTTTACTTGTTTGGAGTTCTTCTTCTGCTTCTTCGATCAGGGGATAGGTTCCAGGTCGGCAGCCTGGGCTAGCAGGGTGGATGTCGTTTGAGTTTTTGTTTATGTTTCATCCGTAGTCGGATATTGAGCTTATGTATGATGTATTGATGTATTCTTGCGGCATTTGTATGCCTTGTATGTATCCCCAAATATTATGTAATGTTGATGTAATGATATCCACCTTGCAAAAGCGTCTTCAAGATGCGCTTCTATCCTTGGTGGGACCGTCGAGTTCCTTTAGGATAGGGTTGCATCTTGGGCGTGACAAGAAGCAATGTCTCGAGGAAGCAGGGAGATTGAGGAAGCGAGACGCAGACGACGGAGGAATAGCAATGTGAGCTGTGGGGCCCGCATAGCCAGGCGGATTCAGAGGCAGCGTGGGGAAGCGGAGACGCCCATGTCCAATCAACCGCCACGCGTCAACCGAGGCCGCAGGCTTTTAGGGCCCGCGGCGCTCCGTACTTGACCCTTGGCTTCGCCACGAAGCCAAGCCCGAGCGCACCTTGGGCCCGGGGGCTACTGTCGGCGTTCTGGGAACGGGGGTCCCCAGACTTGCCTGCCTGCGGCCCACGGCATGGCTGAGTCAGTGGGCCGTACGGCCCATCTTCATCAACAAGGCATCCAAGACCCTCGCGAGGGGCCAAGCCTCGCGAGGCGGACGACGCAAGACCTCCACTGGAGTGGCCTAGCCAGGCAGGCTCAGGAGGAGCGGAGATATCAAGGCGGGGCAAACCTCACGAGGCTCTCATGACGTGAGCCATGACGATCGAGACCAGGCAGGCGCCAGCGCCCGCAGCGTCCTTGTTTCCTCTTTGGTGCTAAGGAGCAGGCGAGGAGTACCGAGGCATCAGGCAAAGGTTGCCATATCGGTGCAACGAGACCAAGACCAGAAGGACGGCAGGACGGAGGTCATCGTGGAGCCCAAGACGGCGTCGCCACCAGAGCCTTTCGCAGGCGAAGACCACTTTTGTCAGGATAGCTTGTACTAGCTGTCCCCCTTCAAATTTGCCCGCCGTTGTTGGCTCCCTTCCCGCTCAATATTTGGGGAGAGGACGAGGGCCTATATAAGTAGAACTAGCCACCGCAGTAGGGGCATCTCAGCTTGATCTGATCTGATCGAGAACCTACCTTAGCCACAAGAACACCTCAACCTCAGGAGGCTGTTCTTCCCCTTGTATTGTTCATCATCAGCCCAAGAGGCAATCCACCACCACCACACTGGAGTAGGGTATTACACCACAACGGTGGCCCGAACCAGTATAAATCTCGTGTCTTCTGTGTTGCGAGTTCGTCGAGTTCGTCCGCGAGATCTTAGTGAGCTAGGGCGTGCATCGGTAGGAGGAAAAGACTTCGCATGCACCCCCAGAGTTCGAACCTTTAGGGTTTTGCCGGAACCCCACATCCGACACTTTAGCAGTAGTGTTTTCCTGTCCAGCGCTAAAGAGCGCTACTACTATATTTTCTCATATCTTTTTTTTGCTGCGTATTTGTGATGTTTTTGTACAGGTTTTATACAATATTCTAATCATATCATAAACATGCAATATGCTCATCATATCATACACATAATAGTCTCATCATATCATCCAACACAAATCATGTTGTCACATCATAATCACGATATAGCTATACAAATTACATGACATGTCTCATCATACATAATGTAGTACTTCTTGAGGCATCGGTTCGTATCCCTCTCTCGCACTAGCATGAACCTAAACTAACTACTAGTTGTCGCTCGGAAACCGGTACACCTGGGCCTGACACTACGGCCACTCGTCGTATACCGGCTTTGCCAGTCTCGGTGCCTCTTCGGTTTCGGTTCTATACCGGCTTTGCCAGTCTCGGTGCCGGTCTGGGTCTCAGCGCCAGTCTCAGCGCCGGTCTCGATGTCGGTCTAAGTCTCAGATGTGACAGGTGGGCCCTAGAACAACCGTTTCTCGTCAAGAAGGTTCAAATAAGCGTCTGCCGCCTCGTAGATGTTGCAATCACTAGAACCCTGTCCTTTATCGTTGCTAGCCATGTTTCCTACAATTAAATCTAGTCATTTAATTCTAGACCTAATAAAATGAATAATGACATTAAAAATGGCCTATGTTTTGCAGGAACGGTGATTCATTCCCGGTACGGCAGATCCCGGGCACTCGATATGTCCTAGTTTGTAGCACAACTCATGCAAAAATTCACGGAAAATTTCGGCATGACCTTTGCTAAAAAGTGGACAAATCGAGCACCTGAAATTTGCCAGAACGGAAATGAATCAACATTCCGGCAAAACATAGGCCACTCGCTTCATTCCCTAGAAACAACACAAGGCCACTTGGGCATAATCAAACCACTTCAATGTTGCATATAACAGGACCACTTAAGAACATGTACATGAGATACTACAAATTTGCATATAACATGACCACTTCAAATTTGCATCTCCTAGTGTTTGACACCAAGAAAATCTACACAAATTTCAAATTATGAACCCTAAAACTCAATTTAAATTATGTCCTAAATTTCTGTCATAATAAAAAATCAATAAAAATTAAGAACCTAGTACACTAGCAGCACTGATAGAAATTTATATTTTTATACTGAACTTTTTCTCTAAACTAAACCCTACTGCCCTAATTAACATCTAGTTAAACCCTACTGCCCTAACCCTACTGCCCTAGTACTTAAGCATCTACAAGTACTAACTAATTAGATGAAACCTAGCTAGCTACTTAAGCATCTACAACTACTTAAGCACCCATTGATGAACCCTAGGAATTATACAACTACTTAAGCATACATTGGGTGTAGAACAACTGTACAAGTACTTAAGCAACTATATATACAACCCTATAATATATTTAGTTAACTACTTAAGCATATACAAGTTTGTCCTAAAAATAATATTTACATAAGTAGTTAAGCATATACAAATTTGTCCTAAAAAATCAGTTAACTACTATTTCATTCATTTAGGTCATTCATTTAACTTCACCTAATTAACCTAGTAAAACCCTACTTCCCTAACTAAAAAACATCTAATTAACATCTACTAGTACCACTACTGCCCTAACCTAATTAACATCGACTAGTACCACTATATATACTACTAGCAGCACTGCTGCAACATTTTCCTCATTTTGTTCTTCTAAAAGACAACTATGAAAACAAAAACCAGAATTAAACCCTACTGCCCTAACTAAATTTTTGCTCTAAACCCTACTGCCCTAGTTAAACCCTACTGCCCTAACTAAATATTTGCTCTAAACTAAAATTTTATCTAACCTAGCCAACCTAGTTTACCTAGCTAGTTAACCTAATTAACCTAGCTAGTTAACCTAGTTAGTTAACCCAGTTAGTTAACCAAATTAACCTACCTAGTTAACCTACTTAACCTAGCTAATTCCTAGGGTTCATAACTAAATTCACCTAAGTAAATTAACCTAGAGAGGAGGGGTGGTGGCTTACAGAGAGGGTGCTCGGGGGAGACGGTGGCGGGGAGGGCGTCGAGGGTGCCTCCGGCCGGTGGCGGCTCCGGTGACGGCGATGGAGGCAGGGGCGACGAGGGAGCATGGGCGGCGAGGAGCGGACAAGGATGGCTCCGAGGGCGCGTGGCTCCAGTGGCGGTGATGGCGCGTGGCTCCGGTGGCGGCTTCAGTGACGGCGACGGAGGCAGGGCGAGGCGGCGAGGGAGAGGTTGGGGAGATGCGAGAAGAATGGGGAATTGGAGGAAGGAGGGACGCCCGCGTAGGGGCAAGTCAAACTTAGTAGTAGCGTGTCACCTTAAAACGCGCTACTACTATTTCATTAGCAGTAGCGCTGTTTCTAGAAGGGCGCTACTAGTATACCAAGTGTGGCAGCAACGGTTAGAACAGTCATAGTAGCAGCGCGTTTTATGAGGGAAGCGCTACTGCTATTTGGGTAGCAGTAGCGTGCTGCTTTGTCCTGCGCTACTGTTACTTAGCAGTAGCGGTTTGTTTTAACGAGCGCTACTGATAAGTCTCTGTGTATAAGCTTTTTCCTAGTAGTGAGGTGTCAAAATAATCTTCGCCTTCTTTCAGAGTGTAGCCCTTGGCCACAAGCCACGCCTTGTACTTATCAATAGTACCTTCAGGCCTCAGCTTCTTTTTGAACACCCACTTACAGCCCATAGGTTTACAACCATATGTCTATCAGTTAGTTCCCAAGTTCCATTAGAAAGAATTGAATTCGTCTCATCATGAACAACTTCTTTCCAGTCATCTACATCTGGAGATGCATATGCCTCTGCAATAGACTTGGGTGTGTCATCCACAAGTTATACAATGAAATCATCACCAAAGGATTTTGCAACCCTTTGTCTATTGCTCCTTACAAGAACTTCATCGTTATCCTTCTCAAGGACTTCCTCATGGGATTGTTTGAAATATTCATCAGTTGTACTAAATTCAGGAATTATCTCAGGAGAAAATCTAGCAATGCTATGCATATCTTTCATAGGAACTATATTCTCAAAAAATGTTGCGTCACGAGATTCCATTATAGTATCTACATGCATATCAGGTACTTCAGATTTTACCACCAAAAATCTATAAGCAATGCTCCGTTGAGCATATCCTAGAAAGACACAACCCACTGTCTTTGGTCCAAGTTTGCGTTTCTTAGGAATAGGAATATTGACCTTTGCCAAGCATCGCCAAGTGCGCAAATAAAAAAGTGATGGTTTTCTCCCAACCCACTCCTCATAAGGGGTTTTCTCCTTATTCTTGTTAGGAACCCTATTCAGGACATGACATGAAGTCAATAGAGCCTCCCCCACCATGCATTAGATAAACCGGTAGTGTCTAACATGGCATTCACCAAGTCAGTCAACGTGCGGTTTTTCCTCTCGGCAACCCCATTTGATTGGGGTGAATAGGGAGGCGTCCTCTCATGAATAATACCATGTTCCACACAAAATTTATCAAATACTTTGGGAAAATACTTTCCACCATGATCGAACCTAAGACGCTTGATCTTTCTCTCTAGTTGATTATCAACTTCAGCTTTATAGATTTTAAAGTAGTCTAATGCTTCATCTTTAGTTTGCAACAAATAAACATAGCAAAATCTAGTCGCATCATCAATCGAAGTCATGAAATATCTCTTTCCATCTTTTTGTCAACACACCATTCATCTCACAAAGATCAGAATGTATGAGTTCTAGAGGTGCCAAGTTTCTCTCATAGGCAGACATATGAGGCTTTCGAGGTTGCTTCGATTGCACACAACTATGGCACTTAGAACTTTGGCAACAGTGAAATTCAAATTAAACTCATACTGGATAGCCCAGACATTAAACCAAAATTAATATGACATAAACGAGAGTGCCAAACACTTGCATCATCATTAACACTAGCACAAATTTGGTTTACTTTGCAAAAATTTGAAAGGGAAAAGCGGAACAAGCCTCCGCACTCAAAGCCTTTGCCTATAAATTGTCCAAATCTCGAAACGATTACTTTATTCGACTCTAAAACTACCTTAAACCCATCTCGGCATAGAAGGGAGCCACTAACTAGATTCTTGTTCATGGTAGGGCCATGCTACATGTTCCTTAGTTGCACGATCTTTCCTGAAGTAAACTTCAGATCCACCGTGCCAATGCCACGAACAGAAGCATGTGACCCATTCACCATTAGGACGGAAGAACCCCTTGCGACCTGATAAGAAGTAAATAAAGAGATGTCAGCACACACATGAACGTTAGCACCTAAATCAATCCACCACGAAGATTATTGAAATACTAAAAGTACAATAGGTAAATTACCATACCCATCAGTATTGCTAGCGGTCACATTCACAGTCTTGGATATCGTTTTCCCTCTACGGTCTGCACATTCTAGGGATTCCTTGGAAAAGTGTCCGGGCTTCCCATGGGCATAGCACTCTAGCTCAGCCTTGTTAAACTTCTTCTTGAAAGTAGTAGTCTTGGTAGGCTTGTTGAAAACAGTTTTGTTCTTCCCTTTGTTCTTGTTCTATGGGTACCTCCGCACCATGTTGGCGGTAGGCTGAACCTCGTCTCCTTCCTTAGTAGTGTCTTTAGCCCGAGCTTTTTCTTCAACATCAAGAGATGCAATCAGATTTTCAACGGATGTCTCCTATCTCTTATGTTTCAGAGTTGTGGCGAAATTCGTCCATGAAGGAGGCAACTTTGCAATCATGCACCCAGCCACGAAGGGTCGAACACACTTAAAGAGTTCCAGTTCATTCACAATGCACTGTATCTCATGAGTTTGTTCAACCATAGAACGGTTATTCACCATCTTGTAGTCATGAAAACTCTCCATGATGTACAGTTCACTGCCTACATCTGTTGCACTGAATTTTGCATTCAGCGCATCCCACAGTGTCTTTCCACCATCTATGTGCATGTACACATCACACAGAGGCCAGCAAGAACACTCAGAATGCATCCCACAAACGTAGTATTGGCTTCTTGGAATTTTCTCTGATCTTCGTCCAACATTCCCTCTGGAGCACCAACACTAACATGGAAAACTTGAGCAGTAATCCAGAGCATGGTCTTCTCCTGCCACCTCTTAAAATGCAAACCGGTAAACTTATCCGGCCTCAGTGCATCAGTGAATCCAGCCATAGTTAACTCAGGAAATTGCCTACAATTAGATTTTTGGATTGTTGAATATTAGGCAAGTTCATGGTTAATTCCAGTCAATAATTCATGACTAAAACAAAGACTAGCATGCAACAATCTGGCAAACTAGATGAACAGCTAAACGTGCACATCAGCATCGCACATGAAGTAGCAACTACGGGGAGAGACATGAACATAACACGTAGTACATACTGTTCGTTAGTTGCTGAAGGAGCGACGGTGTTGATGATGATGATGTTGGCGACGATCTGTTGTTGACGGTGATGAGTATCACCGCCCGACTTGGATGAAAGACGACCGTGATGACGAACTTGAGCAATCACGCGGAGCGCATCCCAAAAACCTAATTCATCCTCTCCCCGTGCAGGATCGCAAGGACGAACGATTCCAGAGACCTACTCTCCCGCACGTCGATGCACGCCGGCGTTAGGGATGAAGCAGACTACGATGGCGGTGCAAGTTGAGAGATGAGGTAAAAACCCTAGGTGTTTTTTCCGTGTGTCTTTGGCCGCAGCCGGTAGCAATATATATAGGACCAATGGCGGTATTGTGCCGTGATCACAATCTCAAACCGACTTGGTTTCTAAGTCATATACTTACCGGACAAAAAATAATTAACTTGTCTACCAAGACATAAAAATAAAACAGCAAAAGGAAGCCGCGCCCCTGCAAGGAATCGGACCGGATTTTGGCGGACCATTCACGCGCATGTCGCATGTACGCGCCGCCCCGTCCCGTGCCCGAGCCCGGCCAGGCGAGGCGAGCGAGCACGCACGTGTGGTCTTCCCTTTCTCTTCTCAACACACCACTTAGAATGGTGGAGAGAACCCACGATATAAACAGGTCCAACTCTTTCTCAACTTCCGGGGTGGGACTAAACTTAGAGCCACCACTTGCTATTTTATTCATGGGCCACTATTTAAGATTTCAGATTTTATGGGCCAGGCCCATTACTTCTAACATGATAATTATGTGAATCGATGATCGCTTGATGAATTGCTGAATTAGAAGCTACACCCTTTGTTTCTAATTATAAGACGTTTTGACAGTATATTACAGAGGTAGTAACAAATTCCTCACATTAGTCCTACCTGTGCACTTAGTGCATCAGGTGTTGAAATATGAGGGTGGGCCTTGGGCCCATCTAAATTTTTTAGAAAATCTTTAAGGGCCCCATGTGGGTTATATGGCACTAGGTGTGATGGGAAGTTTAGTCCCACATTGCTAGTTGGAGAGCAGTTGGAGCTTGAGAAGAGAAATGGTTCCCGCACGCTCCTCCTCCTCCGCCGCCCGCCAAGCCGTGGATTCCGGGAATGAGCCGAGCCGAGCTCACACCTATGCGCTTATTTTTGCCGGTCAGGAATGGAGAGTTTTTGGCAGCCGGGCGACGATCTGAGACGTTGAATCATGCACTGTCACTGGCTCGGGCGTGAGTCCAGCCCACGTCTCTCCACGTGGGCGCATCTATATATGTGAGGTGTCTGCCAACCCTAGCCGTCACACGAAACAGATCGCATCCGCCTCCGCGCCCACTGTCATTTCATTGTTGCCACTTCCACCAGTGATCTCATCCCATTCACCGCGTACACGATTGACGGGAGAGCAGGTCTCCGAAACCCCGCCTCTCCGGATCCTGTACGGGAGAGGGGCAATTAGGTATTTTTGGGGAGCGTCTCTACGCGACTGCTCGCCGACGTTCATCAGCTTCCTCTACTTCGTCCACATCCGTTGCACCATCAACATGTTTTCCAATGCCAAGAGAGTGCCGTCGAGAAGTCTGCTGCTGACCAGAAGGCAGTCGAGGAGGCCGATGCCACTTCTGCTGCTACGGCCAACTGGAGGGTATAACCTGTTTATCCCTCTCATGTTCTTTACTGTTTTAGCCGTACTAGCACTACTAGGGAAAACCTTATACATAGAATCTTAGCAGCAGCGCGGTTTAAAAACAAACGCTACTGCTAATTATCAGTAGCGAGCTTGAGGAAACCGCGCTACTAATAACCAGGTAGCAGTAGCGCTCTAGATGAAACAAGCGCTACTACTATAATTCCCACGGCGTTGCCTCCAGGCTAGACATAGTAGTAGCGCCCTTCCCTGGACGCGCTACTGCTAAAGTACTTAGTAGCAGCGTTTTTCTTCAAAACTCGTTGTTGCTAAGTATTGCACCTAATTAATTTTAGTCCCATACTGCTAAGCGAACAAGGTGTTTACCACCTTAAATATGTTACTTCTCAAACTATCTCGAGCACTTGGTCTTCATTGAACTATATGTGTAGGATTTGTGGCTGCAATATGAATCTTCACCAGTGCCTATACAGGTACTGTGAGGATTCATGTTGACTATTTAGATTCTACACAAAAAGATCAATGATGACCAATGTATATTTTTTATGCGTGCTTAGACTTAGCAGTAGCGTTTTTCTCTAAAACGTGCTATAGCTAAATTAGCTATAGCGCGTTTCCTAAAGTGCGCTACTGCTAGTTCAACTTAACCACCCGCGGGCTCAAAAATTTTCTAACTCCTCCTTTCCCTCCTGTTCCCCTACTCCTCTGTCGCCGCCGCCCGAGCCCGAGCCTGCCCTCACCTCCGCCGCCCGAGGCCGCCCTCAACCTCACCGCCGCCGCCCGCCGCCGCTCTCGACCTCACCGTCGCCGCCCTCGACCTCACTGTCGCCGCCCTCGACCTCACCGCCGCCTCCCGAGCCCGCCCAGGACCGCCGCCTCCCGATCCCGAGCCCGCCCTCGCCGCCCCTACCTCTCCGTCGCCGAGCACCTCCCCTCCACCGTCTCTCCCCTCTATGTAAGCCCCCCACCCCTCCCCCACCTCCTCTCTCTTCTTAGTTAGTAGATGTTTTTTAGTAGTAGTAGATGTTAATTTAGGGTTCATAGATAATGATTTTTAGTAGTAGTAGATGTTAATTAGTAGTAGTGATGGTACTAGTTAACTAGGGCAGTATGGTTAATAGTAGATGTTTTTTACTATTGTATAATCTAGTTTTTTTATTGTTTTTAGTAAGTGTTTAAAATAATTAGTAAGTAAATTACTAAACTAGTTGAACTAGTTTAGTTCTAGTTGAACTAGTTTAGTAAGTAAATTAATATACTAGTTGAATTAATAGAACTAATGTATTTTTAGTAAGAAAATTAATATAACTAGTTGAACTACTTTATTTTTAGAAAGAACTAGTTTTTTTCTACTTATAGTAAGTTTATATTTAGTAAGAACTAGTTGGATTAAGAGAACCAGTTGAACATGCCATATTTGTTATTATTTTTTTAGTTTAAGCAATTATTCGGGATGTATTAGTGATAACTTATAGGGTTTTTGCTTTTGCAGAAATCAAGGAGCCCCTCCATCATCCCCGCCGTCGTCCCCGTCACCGACCCCCTCCGACCTCGAGGTGAGACCAGCCAAATCTCCATGTCAATATGAGTCCTATAAGATATGATGTAGATAAAAAACATGTATATCTTGTGTTGCTCAAATAGGATATGTGGTTGCCCAAGTGGCCGGTCATGTTCAGGTTACACCTCCGAGTGGCCTATGTTTTGCCGGAGTGTTGATTAATTTCCGTTCCGGCAAATTTCAGGCGCTCGATATCTCCTTCTTTAGCAAAGGTCATGCCGGATTTTTCATGAATTCTGGCATGACTTGTGCTAGAATATGTAGGAAATATCGAGTGGCCTGGATTTTCTCGAAAAATAATGATCTAATTTAGGTTTTTAATACATATATTTAATTGTACAAGTTTAATCTTTGAATTATGAACGTAGGAAATGTCGTACTCGGATGACGAAAATCTCCCGGGGGAGTGCAGCTGGTGCCACGACGATCGAGGTCTGTACGACAGGTGCCCTCACCTGGACGAAGATCGGCGCTTCAGCATTAAGCTCGAGGAGACCTTCGATGTTGAAACGGTACGCAACAACGACAAGTGTTTTTTTCGTAATTAAGCACGACTTCAACTATTTCAACGTCTAATTTTCATCTTTTACAATTCTACTATAGCTTATCCCATGCCATGCAAGACGCTATGTCTCGGAGAGGATGGGTTTTGAAGACCATGAAAATTTTGAAACAAAGAAAATACACCTAAGGACCCATCATGATATGGATTTCGAAGTAAATACGTACAATTCTCAGAGCGTAACCCATTTTGGTTGCCAAAATTGGGAAGCACTTTGCAAAATGTATGGTTTTTATGAGGGTATGATTGTCACCATGGATCTTGGTGATCTTGACATCGAGCAAGACAATATGGACATTTGGGTCCTTGTTGATACGCTTCCGATTCTACCGCTATGTGAGTTTCTAAAACATAGTTATTAACTAATATATATTGTTTATTTCAAAATAGTTGACAGCTTATTTCCATTCACAGCTTATTTTCATTCTTCAAAGAATGTGCGGAAGATGGTAGACAAAACCCACTACACCGATGGCTCCGAATTAACTTATAAGGAGAAAAATCATCTGATCGCATTTTGTACTCAACTTGAGAATTACAATACCTATTATCGAACTCCTCTAAATTATGGTGAATACGTGCCACTAGTGCACGTGTTGAACCACGGTAACTTCTATGGAGATACCCTGGTAAGATTTTTCACTATTACGACATCCGTGCATCTTTTGCATACTTCTAAAACTAGTACATCCACTACAAAAAAATACACTTCCGTGATGATACGTGTTTGTCACAGTAGGTCGTGTTTTTTGTCATGCATGTACATCCATGACGATTTTATGACAGAATCAAGATAGTCATACCTGTACTGTCGTAGAAGTGTTCCATGACATTACCAAAATTATCATCACGGAAGTGTCCACTTCCATGACGATAAACCGCGCGTCACAGAAGTGCTTTCGTCAAGGGTGACCGACACGTGGCATCCACCGTAACGGAACGCCGTTAAGCTATCGGGTTGGGTTTTGGATCCGATAACCCGTTAACAGCCCCGACCAATGGGGATTTTCCACGTGTAAAATCATCATTGGCTGGAGGAAACACGTGTCGGCTCACCGTTGGGACAGATGTCATCCGCTCATTGGACCGAAGGCGCCTATGATACGGCGACATGTGGCACGGCCCAACAGAGGCCCATTCTTGTGAAAAGGCCGGCCTGTTTGACTTGGTCAAAAGGTGGCGGGCCGGCCCACGGAAAGCCTGTTAACGGCCTGTTCGCATATAGCCCATTTACAGCCCGCTAACCCAGGGCCTGTTACGCCCTATCCGAATTAGGCCCAGTAGCGTCATCTGGGCCGTCCAATAGGATTCAGCCCGTTTTAACTTCCGGCCCATGTGTGGCCCATGACTTCTTTCGGCCCATATGAGGACCTTTGTAACTCTTGGCCCATTAACGGCCCGTGGTGAAACTGGCCCGTAATGAACAGTGTATCACTTTATACCCATTAACGGCCCGTTATTCCATTGGGCCGTTTCCAGCCCAAGTTATCTTTCGGCCTTCTCAGGGGCCATTAATTCTTGGGCTCATTTGCAGAATTCGTTTACATATGGCCCGTTACTGTCATTTTCGGCTTGTGGGCCAAATTCAGCCCGTCGTTACAGTCGGCCCTTTTGCGGACCGTTAATACGTTGGGCCGTTTTCATGTCAAAAAAACCCGTTGGGCCGTTTTCATGTCAAAAAAACCCGTTGGGCTGTTTTCATAGAGTTATCAAATACGGCCTGTTAACGGCCTGTTATGGTCCACGAATAGTACGGCCCATGATTGGCGAAATGATGATACGCCCCGTAGAAGGCCCATGGATCCTACGGCCCATATGAGGCCCATGGATAGTACGGCCCGTAGAAGGCCCATGGATCGTACGGCCCGTAGAAGGCCCATGGACCCTATGGCCCGTAGAAGGCCCATGGACCCTAAGGCCCGTATAGAAGGCCGATGGATCCTACGGCCGGACGAAGGCCCATGGATCATACGGCCTGCAGGAGGCCCATGGTTACAACAGTCCGTGTGTTGCCATGATTATTTTGGCCTAGTTACCAAAAATAGGCTATTGTGGCCACTAGAAAAAAACAGAAAAAGAACTGCAGTGACTACAAGCAAACAACTAAACAAGACAATAAGGAAATAAATAAGCAAGCAATTAACGGTAGCCTATTACCGCTATTACACATATTACATCCACTAGGCATCAAAGTTCGCCACCAGTGCAAATATAGGGAACAAAGCAGCACATTACATACACTGGCCGTCAAAATTGGCCACCAGTGCAAATAAACGCGGCAGCAAAACAAGAGCATAACTGAAACAACTTCAGAAGAGATCAAGAAATGTTATCCTGGGTATCCACCATGCTGGCAATAAGCTTAGCAAGCTGATTAGCTTTGTCCTGTTTGGCGCTAAAATCCTCCAACGCTTGCTGTTGCACCAGAAAGTATGCATCTGAATGCTCCAGGGACTTCTGCAGTCCTTCCGCTTCTTGTCGCAGCACAGCTGATCGATGTCTTTCAGCTTGTAGTTGAGACTCAAGAAACCAAACTGATTCAGACAGTGAGTTTGAATAGCTTGTGCAAGCGGTAGTGGCCAGTAACTCGAACACTAAACCAAGACAGGACTTTGGGGTTGTCTCGCTGTCTTCAAGATAGTCTTCCTTAGTTTTTTTATCAGCTTTGTTGGAGACCAACAAGGATGTGTCACTATCCTGAACCTTATCTGCATTACTTCCTTTACCATTGCTTAATAAGGCACTCTTCCCCAATATTCTGTTAGCATTCTAAAAGAAGAAACAAGCAGACACATAACAAGTTTAGCATGTACTAGTATATGAAACTCATTTCGGTGAACCAGTTCATTAGTAAGGTGGACAGGATTAAACTACCAAGTCTTCTATTGCCAAGTACTAGTACATAATAAAAGCATCAAACAAACATATATCTGTGTCCTATGGTCACTGCATTGTCTTGCCAAATCAAAATAGAGACACGGTTCAAATCATATCAGTTCAAGACAAAGCAACAGTGAAAGAATACAAAGCGTGGGAAACTACACGGCACAACAAGATTTCAGATGGGTACCACGGGTCTACATGTACAACAACACTATTTGCTCTGTTGTGATGCTAGTAATGTGCATGATATGAAAGTCAACTGTATACACAATTGAAATTGAAATCAACAGAGCTATTGATAAGAGCAAACCTGTTAAAGAAACATGCGTGAACATACCTGCTGTGCCATTGGAGTTTCGATTGGATCCTTCAATTTAAAAATAAGTTTGTATGAGTAAATACAGTGATACAAGAGCAAAGCAATCATAGTTAAAAAAGGCGCGCCTAAGCGAGCGCTTAAGCGCGCCTAGGCTCTAGGCGTTGGCAAAACGCATTGCGCATAACTACGCATAATCTGTGCATAACTGCGCATAAGCATGCGCTTTGGTCAGTAAAGCACAAGGTGGTGGCAAAACGCACAATTAACGCCTAGGGCTTTTTTGAACTATGATAGCAACGGAATCTTAAATTAGAACAGTTGTTCTTCAGGTTTAGGCACTTGTTCTACATGAACAGAGTACAGTAAGACGCAAGAATATAATACTTAAAAATAGAAAATGAGCTCATAGACCTTACGACATTCTTGGTTCGGGACCAGTACAGAACAAGGCGTTCCCAGTCATCGTCCAGTAAATGTGTCTCAGGAGAACGTAAGGGAATTTGATGAGTTTCTTTGCCGGTGAAGTACGTTTTCTTCAGGTAATTCCGATACTGCCACCAAGCATTCTTGAAGATAGCAGAGGTATTAGCACAGGTTACCTCATCCTGAGTTTCCAAATCGGTCTTTCTCTACAGAGAAAAATGGGAAAATTAGCTGTATTATAACCATCATGGAGGTAGGATGTATGGGACGAAGCAAAGTAATTGCCATGAATAACATTACTTACACATTACTCCTGGACAAACACCTGCAACTGGCATTTTCCTTCATCTTCAGTATAATATTTCCAAGATGGGAAGATACGCACATACGATTTAACAACATCAAATGCGATAGATGCTAAACTACGACTAGCTGGTTGTGCTTCCTCCACAGGAATAGGCGTACTAACTAGTGGAGTTGGGGTTCGCCGTGATAGTACTGGCCCTTTGGGCACTGGAGCTGCCTTACTAACTGCTCTTGTTTGGGAGCTGTGTGGTGGAGATGGTGTTGTGTCAACAGGAACTGGGTTACTATCGGCTGGGGTTGGGGTTAGATTGGGTGAAGCTGGTTCTCTGTCCATCGCAGTAGGGGTACAATCTGCGAGAGTTTGGGTTATGTGTGGTAGGGCTGGTTCTTGTGCATGTACAACCAGGGTGCTATCTCCACCAAGAGGTAGCACTGTTTTATTTGAAGACCGTGTTTTTAGTCTGCTAGATACTGGCATCACCCGCTCCAATTCAAATGGCTGATAAACAGGAAACATAGTTGAATGTAAAGACATTGTATGAGAGACAGATGCAATAGATAGTGTGGAAAAAAGAGGGCATGAAATAGTTGACATGTATATTGTTTAACTAAAACGGATAGCATGACATAATTTCACATATATGATGTCTATCTAAACTGGATAGCATAGCATAACATAATTCAAAGATATGATGAATAACTAAACAGGATCGCATGACATAATTCACCTACATGTTATCTAAGTAATCAAGATCGCATCATTTTATTCACATATGTGATTTATATGCTAAACAGAGGGCATTCGATATGATGTCTGAACTAAGAACATGGTGTTGAATATTGTGTATATGATGTCTAAACTATGCAATGCAAGACACCGTATGCATGATATGAGCAGTATAACCGTGCCAAGTTAGAGCATACACCTCAGTGGGAGAATAGGACTGGTCATCTGTCTCTGAATCCATCTCTGAGGAGCTATCGGGACCCAACAAGAGATCTGCTTCGACAGGTAGCACTGTCTGCTCTGAAGGCCTTGTTTTCACTCCAGATTTTTCCATCTCCCACCCAAATGGCTGATTCACAGGAAGAGTAGTTTAATGTACAAACATTGTCGACAAATGGAAATGTAATGAAGAAAAGGATGGGCAAGATATCATTCAAATATATGATGCCTGGTTAAACAGGATGGCATTGCACATTTCACATATATTATGGCTGGCTAAAAGACATGAGACTGCATAATTCCCATATATGATATAGAAACTAAACAGGTGGCATTACAGAACATGTCTAAACTAAGCAGATGACATATATGATGTCAAAAGTAGGCACTGCAAGGCAACATATGCATGATATGACTAACATCATCATGCCAAGGTAGAGCAAACACCTTGGGGGTAAATAGGAGTGGTCAGCGGCGTCTGAATCTGCCTCAAAACAGATATCTTCCTCTGGATTACAATCTGGAGAGGGGTGGGGAGGGTTTGCCATTGAACCCACCATGGAGCGATGCCTGCATGACATTGTATTGCCACGCAAAACTCTTCTCTTTTTCTCTACATGTTCAGCATGACTGTGTACAATATCTGACATGCATACGAAAAAATATGGTGAGATTGTGTAAGGAGAGCATGCAGAAATTTAGAGTGATGGTAACAACCAGTGGATCGACGTTTTTCCGTTGAACCAAAATAGCCCTTATGGATCGACGTGAATGTATAGTAATAAGTGATGCAACAAGTGTACAACCTCTTTGCTATAGCCGTGTGGACCTCAGCATCATTAGGTTGGTCGCTGAAGCAGTTGAGGCAGAGGTGGCTGTCGGAGGTGTGGAGGAAGATCCGAGGAATCTGTAGACGGCGTCCAGGGCACTGCTCTGTTGTGATGGATCGTTCTGTCGTTGGAGCAGCTCCGGTGAGCCGTAAGACGTCAAGGCTGAAGCAGCACAAGACAGACATCGTCAATCTCAAGTGGGATTCTAATAGCATCTCCAATAGATGATGTAAAATGGATGTAAAATTAACATCACCAAAAACCACCTGACTACAACAGATGAGGTAAAAACTGTTGACTCTGAACTTAACTGTCGAAACAGAAATTTACTGTGGAATCTGAATGCTACTGTCGAAACTGAACGCAATGGTAGCAGAGAGGCACTTGACATGTAGTTTAGGGAGGGCCTGCAGTTCATCTTCAACCTGCACCCCCCTGAGCCGCCAGCCACCACCGGCCGAACCGCCGGCCGCAGCGCCGCCTCGCCGCCCCGAAACAACTCGCCACCGCCGCCCCGGCCAGCCCTCTAGGCCCCCCTCCCCCCACCCTGAACCCTAAGATAGATAGTGGGGTACCTCTCCGGCGAGCCCCGTCCCCGCTGCGGGTGGTTCTTCCTTAACTCCGGCGAGCCCCCCCCCAACCCCTGAAAATCGACTGACCCAAAAGTCGATTCAGTCGACTAAAGTGTGGCTTAATCGGAGCAGAGCAGCAGCACGAGCGAGGGGGAGAGCAGCAGCAGCAGCTGAGCGAGCGAGCGATTGAGCGAGAGCCGGAGCAGCAGCAGCAGTGCGAGCGAGCGAGCGAGAGCTGGAGCAGCAGCTGCAGATCCGGCTGGTATGGACGCCGCCGCTGAAGGGGCCTCGCACTGGGGAGAGCCGCCGTGGAGATGTCGCCCGCGGCGCCGGCTTCAAGGTAGCCGCTCCATGGGGGTGCGGGATGGAGCACCGTCGACGCCGGGAAGTCGAGTTAAGGAGAAGGTGCGATGCGATGAGTGTACAACCTCTTTGGTGGCGCCGAGTAGGCCTCGGCTTCGTCCGAGGAGTCGGTGAGGATGTTGCGGTTCCGGAGGAGCAGGTTAAGGCGGCGCTGTGGGGATGGAGCAGCCGCGATAGACGAGGCGATCGTCGGAGCAGCTCCTTGGAGGTGGAGGACGGGGCGGCTGAACCGGCGGGACGGTGAGATGGACGACGGATCCTCATCCGGGGAGGTGGACGAGGGACGTCGAGCTGTTGCGGTGGACGACGTCGTCGGGGAAGAGGCTCCGGCTGGGCAGCGGTGAGGTGGCGGACGGAGGAGGGTGGGGTTTCACGGCTGGAGCGGATAGGTTATGGCGGCCTGGGATTTCAAATGGCGAAAAGGGGGCGATGGGAGGGGGTGAAGCATGACTTAGGGACGCGCTTGTCCAAAATGTAGGGTGTGTTACAAAAGTACCCCCCACCGATTTGAACTAGCGGCCCTTTCGGCTCAGGGTTAGAAGGGGGATTTCGCATGTCGGGATTTGGCAGCTGGAGGGAGTTTTCACGCGTGTTGTAATTTCGGGATAGCAAGGCGCGGGTTGTGAAGGCGCCAGTTTTGGGAGCACGATATCTGAATTTTTGGGATATAACAAGACGCGGGTTGAATTTTAGGGACAAGCCTAACGTGTAGTAATATTGTACTTGTACGTACCAAATCAATTCGCACTTCCCTCAACCAAAAAGAAAACGAAAAAAATAAAACTATTCACACCACACAAAGAGAGAGTCTTGCCCCGTTTTACTATACAAATGCTATTCAAAGCTACTCCCTCCTTCCATCTATATAGGGCCTAATGCGTTTTTCGATGCTAACTTTGACCAAATATTAGAGCAATGATATATGACATGCAACTTACACAAAGCACACCCTTAAATTCGTCTGTGAAAGGTTCTTTCAATGATATAATTTTCACATTGTGCATGTCATGTACTATTAATCTTGTCAATAGTCAAAGGCGGTCTTAAAAATCTCATTACGCCCTATATAGATGGAAGGAGGGAGTATGAATCCATGTTATGTCCGATTAAATTTTTTCGCTTGCTGTATAATGCATGTAACCTACTCATACCAACATTTTAGTGCATTCCAAATGTCTATACTACCGCTGCAATTCGAACTAAATTTGAATTCGTTTCTCTATTTCAATAAGAATCTACAATCATGATTGTTGCCAACTTCAACCATCAAGTTTCCTTGCTATCCACCAGATATAAATCGGACGGCCTATAATGCAGGATGGCAGGCACACCATCATCAACAACTCCACTTTTTAATAAGAGTAGAGATAAAATATATTAAATGTAGTATAACATGTTCATAACCACACCATGTGTATCACCGTTATATGTATTCACACATGCGTCGGTTTGAAACACTATGATAAATTCTTCAAATATCCGAATTCGCTTTGTATAATGAAGTATATATGATCTCTATTGGTCTTTTACACCCACACAACCCTCTTATCTTTGTAGCTAGCGCTAACTTTCTCTTGTGCATGCACACGCCCGCATCCCTCTCACCCTCCCTCAGCATTCTCTAGCTCCATCGCGCAAATTCGTCTTTTCACTTTCGGTCATTCACCCACGGTGTGTGTAGGCCCCCCAGCTCCTTCTCTACGGCACACATCGATCGATATGCCTCTCTAGCCAGGTGTGCCTAGCACAAACACAAGCTTCCTCTCTTCTCTAGTCACCGTCCATGCCTCACTCCCACCACTCTTTTCATCGTTCTCGTACTCGCACACTCCTCCCCCTCGATATAGTATGCCTCTCGTACCACCTCCTACATGCATCCCTCTCTCTCTATCCTTCTCCTCGTGCCTCATTTGCTTCTAACACACACATGCATGTATACCGATCGATCTCCCAACATATACCTAGATCGACTTTAACTACCCCCCCCCATCGATCGACGTACCTCACAAGTTATGTCTCTCCTTTCTCTAACAAAGGGCGATTGATCTTCCTATGTAGTTACGTCTGCTTACCACAGCCACAT
Organism: Aegilops tauschii subsp. strangulata; assembly: GCF_002575655.3. Taxonomy (NCBI): domain Eukaryota; kingdom Viridiplantae; phylum Streptophyta; class Magnoliopsida; order Poales; family Poaceae; genus Aegilops; species Aegilops tauschii. The sequence goes on from NC_053041.3 coordinate 116,512,925, forward strand.
CGTCCCCCCTCATCATTCGTGCATGCCTCCTGACCCGTCTCTCACACGCACGTGCACAGACAACAAGCAGCCATCTCCTCTCTTATTGATATTGCGGGCGTGCCCTCCGTTTGTCTAGCAAGCCTATCCCACCATTTGTTAGAAGTAACTCCACTACCACCCCCTCCAACACTCTAGCTCTGTCTCTCTCCCAACCTTATTCCTCTCCTGCACATATGCATGGATGCCGATCGATCTCCCTTAATACATGAGGCAGATCGATCTCCTTAATACATGAGGTAGGCCTCTCTCCTCCTCCACACATATACCAGCCATTGTACCTCTATAGTTAATTGGGCCTCCCTCTTCCCCCACCACACACCGATAGTCGAGCGCTGCAGGTAGGTATCCATGCCACAGAGACAAACTGCACATGTCCCATCTCACGTTCCAGTAGGCCAGCCACTCTATATCTTTGACGTGGGCACACACAAATTCGATGGCACTCTTTATCGATCATGCGTGCACACACACACATCATCCCTCTCTTCGATTCTATGGACACCTCAAGCCGATGATACCTCCACTCTCTTCTCGTGGATCGCCCCCTCTATATATATGTTATATCCAGGACTCTATTTCACACACATTGCATATGTTACATTTTTTGATTGAACCCCCCCCCCCAAAACTCTCAAGAACCCACACACTATATCTCTCTAGGTTTGTATATCTCTCACACAACCCCACGTAGGTGGTGTACGTATACAAGAATAGAATAGGTGCACCGTGCATGTACTCATGCTTCATGCCCAGCCACACCTGCGCGGGTACACGGTGGAGCTCATTTCTTTACGAAATGGCAGCCCACGTGCTAATTTGAACGCCTGTAGCGGTTGTTTACCTAGGGAGGTTGTGTACCACGCGTGCACGAAACAAAGTTCGACTTGACGCGTTGCCGCGTTATTTTTAAATAAAGTTATAGCGCTCAATGGCACGTACATAGAATATAAAATAATTTTTATGGAGAAAAAGGTAGTCCGCTCACTATATACAATGGAGCCTGCCTGCCTGGTTTGTCGCTCTTCAGAGTATCTCACACAAGGCTGCGGTGGCCTCTCTCTCTCTCTCACCGTTGGTTACTGATCCGGCCGCATCTCGTCCGCTGGGGGAAAGGGAGTGCGGTGGCCTCTCTCTCTCACCGTTGGTCACTGATCCGGCCGCATCCCGTCCGCCGGGGGAAAGGGAGGAAGTGCATCGTTTCTCCGTTTGACGGCGCCGAGGCAGCACGTCCCGATCTGCGGTACACGCCGTTCTCTCTGACCAAGCTCTGGCGCGGCAGGGCCTACGCCACCTGCTCGCAGATTCCGCCCACCGCCGCTCACCTAGTTACATCCCGACGACCTCCAGGTATCCCCTCCAGCCTTGCTCCATTGCCCGTCTTCCCACTTCGCTGCATGTGGATCTTCCATAGTTCTTTGCCCAAAACGTAGCTCGTCCGGCGTACTTTCCATATTGCATTCTCGTCCTCACACCATTTTAGACAAACACAACCGTGTTGTTATCTTCCCTTAGGACAAGGAATATGCTTCTTTTTTGTCGTCGCATTGTCATCAACTGTTATTGGCCAGTAATTGTTTCCTTTCTACTCGTTGCTATTGCGACCTTTTGGTGAACTGCACAAATCACTTTTTTCTTAAGAGTGTTTTGTGCAGTTGTACTAAAATGTCACATGGGTAATGTCTCTACATTTCAGTGCAACTGCACAAAGGGAGATTGGTTTTGCTCTATCCTCCTCATCCAATTCCGAGCCTAATCTTCTCCAACTAGTTAGTCTTAAGAGAGACTCCAAAGGTGACCGGCTTCTATTTGTGTTTATTGTTTCATCTGCAGTCCTCTATTATTGTAATCACACTTAATATCTTTGGAACAGGGACGCTCTCTATTTTAGTGGAACTGCACAAAATGATCGGAATGTTGCATGCTCCAGACAGCTACTTTTTTCCCAACATGCCTTGTTGATTTAGACAGAGCTGGGGGGACGTTGCTGCCAATGAAAGCATGGATCGATTTTAATTTAACACCTTCTCACAACTCCGTCTTCAGTTGTGATGTAATTATTAGCTCTGATCTGCTAATAATTGACATGCATTAGCAAGGAAGTTAGTTTTTTATTGTTTCCGAAAGAGCATCGATGGCAAGACACGCGAAACAAAAGCTGAAAGCTCACACCATTGTACAATTTCATGTCGCTGGAAAATTATTTGTATAGTACGTCAATTATGTAAACAAATGATGGAAGCTTGATAGCATTGCCAGAAGCCTCTTCATCATCCGGGTCCATGTGCCATGCACAAAATTATACTCCTTCGTTCCTAAATATTTGTCTTTTTACAAATTTCAAACGGGCATATTTTAGAGTGTAGATTCACTCGTTTTGCTTCGTATGTGTACTCCCTCTGTTCCTAAATATTCTATTCGTCTTTCTAGAGATTTCAACAAGTGACTACATACGGAGCAAAATGAGTGAATCTACACTCTAAAATATGTATATATACATCTGTATGTGCCAGTCCATTTGAAATCTCTAAAAATACAAATATTTGAGTAGTCACTCGTTGAAATCTCTAGAAAGACAAATACTCCAGAGTATATTTAAGAACCGAGGGGGTAGTGCACAACCGCATGGGAGACTCGGCCCGGTCGTTGCGCCGCATTAATAGTGAGTAATGAGCAGTCAAATCATAAGCCCCACCTTTCCCACTGTAAGTTGCTCTGAAGAAGCAACCATCAATACGCTCTTCTTTGAATCCGCTCATACTACTCCATCCGTCACTGTTTATACAGCGCGCTTCAGAAAAAAGAAAAAAAATCTGTGGGACCAAGGCGACTAGCGATCGGCCTGAAAAATAGCATTGGTAGTTATAGCACGGCGTCTATTACTAGAGGGAATAATGTGTACACACATGCATGAAGTGCTTCCACCCCGGGTACACACATGCATGCACTTACTCCACTCTGTAGTAGTACAGTACATGGAGAGAAAATTGTGGACTTGATTGCGGTTACCACGCCCTAATTAATTGAGCATTAAACCAAACGCGTCTAAAGTCTCTCTGGTGGTGGAAATGCATTGAGAGAAATGCATCATAATGAAGCGTGCCCTGTAAACTGTGACGGAGGGAGGAGTAGTATGAAGGTGCAAAACCAAGTACGTGTATGGCTAGTCAGTCAACGCACCTCCTCTTGGCATATCACTGACATGTGGGACAGGAGTGTGAGCAAACCGATCTCAACTGACGGCAAAGAGCCAACCCGCTGTTCCTTGAGAGAGACGAGGAGCGAGAACACACAGACGGGCTCGCACGGAGGCCAAGATATATTCGAGCATGGTTGGTTGATCGATATCATTCATTACATGTTGGGCTGCCGTTTTCCGCCCTTCTCCGGAATAAACGTGTACTTTATTAGAGATCAAAAAAATAAGAGTACAGACGCTCCACCATGCGGTTCTAGTAGTAGTACTACTCGTACTACTGCGCTTGGCTCTTCGCCTCTTCGTGAAGTCGAACAATGATGGCACTCCGCATGTTGGGTACTACAGTGTATGCCTCTGACAATCTGACACCGAATGGACTGATGCATGTCCACCGAGGGTAGGTTGCATTAGTCAAAAGGCGTAAGCGAGCTTCACCTTGTCCTGCAAGCTTCTCCTCGTTCTACGAGTTGACGGGACACACCAAAAAGTAATGCTAGTCCATACTCCCTCCTTTCCGGTTAATATGGCTTAATCTTTTTGCGGGTAAATGAGAAAGCTTTATTCATATATAAGCATTCTTAGGACGATCAGCCAAGACACTGGTCACTAGGAAGTGAGGTACCCCGCAAAAAAAGAAGTAGGAAGCGAGGTGTTTCATCAAGCCAGCTCTCGGCCACATTCAAAGTGTAGCAAGCACGGTTCGCACGAAGATGCGCCGCAAGGTTTGCTGGCCTGTTTACATGCTGAATAACAAAAAAAGAGGAAATATTACCGAGCGCTACTATTTGCAACAGGATATGATCCAGAATTAAGCGAGAATTGTGGCGAGTGTTCCATGCAATCAACTTCCATTATCACATGCGAGAACCCTCGAAGAGAACCAAATGTGTTGAAGATTGCTTTATCACATTTTAAAATTATAATAAGAGTGCAGACGCTCCTCCATCCGGTTCCTAGTACTAGTATAGTACGTGCCTTTATAGACTATAGTAGTAGTACTAGTAAACTTTGCGCTTGGTTGTTCACCTATTTGGGAAGTAGAACAATAATAGCACTAGTAGTATAGTGTATGCTTCTGGCAATCTGACACCGAATTAACTGTTGCACGTCCACCGCCTGAGCGAGGGAGAGCTTGCATTAGTCAAAAGTTTCTCCTTGTCCTGCGAGCCACCGCGCGCAAGCTTCTCCCGTCCTGCAACCTTCTCCTCGTTCGGCAAGTTGACGGGACACGGCAAAGTAATGCTAGTCCATACTGCCTCCTCTCCGGTTAATATGGCTTAATTTCAAACGAGATAAATACACTGTCTGTCACTGTATATTTGTAAAAGTACGGTCAGTGGACTTCATAATACGCTCATTGCGCTCAATATATATATTTTCCGGTGTTTATACGGTCACTAGCTCACCCTGACTAAGTATGTGTGTGCATGCACGTGTAGGTTGAGCACTTGAGCGTGACCGTGTGTGTTCCGTCGTGTGCTCGGACATGCATGCATTAGGGCGTCGCGCGCGTTTTTGCGTCCATGTGTACGTGTGACTGTTGCATACACGTAGGGGGAGTACGTGTAGGGGCCACTAAGGAGCAGTCAAATCACACAGTAAGTTAGTCGGAAGAAGCAACCATCATTTCACTCTTGAATGACACGTACGCAATATAAAATGGTTGATAAGGAGAGAAAAAGAAACCCACTATATATACACTAGCAGGAGCGTAAGCTACAAGCCTGCTTGCTTAGGTTGCTCTCTTCACAAGCATGGAAGGACGGGCCTGATCCCGCAGCTGGGGGAAGGGAACAATGTTCTACGTAGACGCGGTCGACATCGGCGAGGGAGAAAACCCACAGTCGGTGCGTCCCAATCGGGGGTCACCGTGGTATGGGCCGATGCCGCGTCCCAACCGCCCTTCTAGCTACAGCCCAACGTCCCAGGTAGTCCATCTTCCTTTTGGAGCCGGCTTGCTCCACTGCCGTAGCTCCATCTCTAGGTCGATCTTTCTCTACTTCTACCGGCTTCTACTTGTGATGAGTTTATGTCTCATGAACTAGTGCCAGTACTATTATTCTAATCACACTTCTTCAATATCTTTGCCATCAGGGATGCTCAGGTCGATTTTAGTGGAACTGCACAAAAGCATCGTATGATCCGAGGGTGCCAGCCGTCTTTCCTTCGACGGGTTCTACCTGGCCAGGAAATTAAATCATGTTTAGGGTTTAGGGTTTAAGTCGTAGTGACCCCATCAGTAGTTTTTCTTTCGTACATGCTCTCACAACTTTTTTCTTTAGTTGTGAAGTAAATATTGGCTATGATCTGTGAATCATTGAGATGCATCAGCATGCGTGTTAGTTTTCCTTTGTATTTGATGGAATGTTGTAACGGGGCAACCTTGGAATAGGAATGAAAATGGAGTGGAAAGTTTCCGTTTTTCCGAAGAAAAAATGGAAACGGAGAGAAACCAACGTTTCATTTTGTTGGATCGCGCCATCGAGCAAAACCAACGTTTAAATCACGTCTGTCGTGTTCGTGTCTCACCCTCCTCCACGGCTCGACCCCACACGGTCGCTCGGCATGCCACTCACCGCAAACCGAGTATACGATAACTTTCCCGCCTGCTTGTCGATGGATCGCGCCATGGAGTACTAGCACTACTGGAAGAGATTGACGAGTTGGGGGAGGACAGCTAGCTGTAGCACGGACTCCCAAGAACTTTTTACATGCATGTTGTAGCCGGCTATTGCGACCTTTGAACACGGAGCAGCTGCGTGCACCCGGAAGCGGCGCGGGCGATGCTCTCTCGGCTGGCGCGCCGCTTCAATGCCGGCGCCAGTGAGAGGTCGCGTCCGCTCTGGCCGGGCATGAATGCGGCACTGACCGTTTCGGGCGGGAAGCACGCGCGGGTGATGAAGACGGTTCGGGTTGGTCAGGACCGGCCATGGTAGTGGTCCGGACGTGCGCAAACAAGAGATGTACGTTAATATTGTTGTGTATATAATTAACAACGCAAATAATGTGCCAGTTGGACAAATATGATTGGAGATGGAGATGGAAATGGAATTTTACGTAAACATGGATATGCATGTCTATGTCTATGTGTGTGTGCGCGACAACTCTCGCGACCTGGAAGTGGGGGCGTGTTTTTGATCGAGTTTTCTTTCTTGGTACGTTAGAAAATTAGTTTGTCTAATTCAGATCTAGATGTTATTTAAGGATATCACATCTAAGCTCCGACAAGTATATAATGTAGCAACAAGAAACAAAAAAACTAGGAAAAAATAGACCACAAACAGAGTGGACATCAACTTAGATGTGACATAACTATGTCACATCTAGATGTGTCCTAGACAGACCCTTAAAAAATTGTTCGCCAGTTTTCGTTTCTTTTTTCCGGGAATGCGCATATTCTATTTAAAACCACTGCTATGGAGAGATTTTTTACTCCATTATAGCCTCTTGTTTGATAGAGTTTCTCGCGTCTCGCTCTCTCACCCTCTCCATATATGTTACACGCTGGAGGCTCAGCGTTCATTTCCTAGGGTTTGCTATATTCACAGTCTCTCACCCTCTCTTCACCAGATCTAAACAAGACTGCGTTGGCCTCTTGTCTCTCTCTCCCCCCTCACAGCTGGTGAAGGAGGCGTCCGTATCCCGTCGCGCCAGGAAGGTAAGGAGGTGTAGCGTTCACTCTATCGCCTTCGGTGAGGGAGGCAATCCACTATCGGCTGCGCTGTTCTCTTTCACCCAGCGCCTGTGCGGGAGGGCCACCGACCCCTTCTTCTTCGCTGCCGTACGTAGTGTGGGTAGATCTGGCCTCCCGCCACACGCCTTGCCACATCCCGACAACCCTAAGGTATAAGTTTCTTTGAAACCGTCGTTGCTCTAGCTGCATGTGGATCTTTTTCGATCTGTAGTCGAATCTAGGTCTTGGTTCAAAGAGGAAACAAGGGTGCGGTGGGCTGGAGCAAGAATCTAGGACGTGGTTCAATGAGGAAAGGAGGGGCGGAAAGTAGTATAGACTGGCTATCCAGCCGCTTTGTAGGTCGAAAAGGGAAAAAGGGGGTAACCCAGTACACACATCTGTAAGGAACCGATCTCTTTGTTGAAAAGGGAAAGAAACTGGGGGGTCGAGTAGTTTGTGCAGGACTAGATTTGCTGCCCTCACATAGGAAGAAGGTTCAAAGAGAACAAATATGGGACCAGCGCATATATGCTGCTTGGCTACATACTCTGCATCACCCATTTATACGTGTGGACGCACATGGTGCTGGCATGTCCCATACAGCTATTTTGTTGTTGTTAATCTAAGAATGCCGCCGGAAAATTGAAGCAATGCCACTGTTAAAAGTAAATTACATTTTTTAACGAATGTTGTTTCAAGAGAATGTCTCTGTTAATATGAATCAATGCAACCATTTTAGAAATGCTACTGTCCTACTTTGTTTTCCATCCAAGATAAGTTAGATGCTTCTTTCTGTCACCATTTGTTTCATCCTCCTTTATCGGCAAGTAATTGTTTCCTTTTTTGCCTCTGTTAAAACAGGGCTATCGATTCAACTTGTTGCTATTGCGACATTTTGCTTCGCTACTCGAAACACTTATGTTTTAAGAGTGTTTTGTGCACTTCAACTTGAATGTCACACCGGTGACTTTGCTTAATTTTGGTGGAACTGCACAGAAGGAGATCGAGATTTGTTTCCAGTCTTCGTGGCGAGTTGTTTCAAATCTTGGTCTCAACCACATGATGTGCAGTGTGCTTTGAGATGTTGTGCTACTTGTTTTGGTACTGTTTTAAATAAATGTTGAATTGAAGCTATTTTATTGCTGTCTTTTCCCATTAAGTAGTGAACAAAAATGGGACCAACCCAGACATGATGCTTGTTGCTTTGTTACAACAAATTCAGCATCACCCCCTTTATAAGCCAGTAATTGATGCCACTCTCAGGATTAACTACTGGATCTTATTTCAAAACTGCAACACTTGTTAGGGATTGGCGGGATTACCATTTTTGTGGCCGCATGTTTCATCCTCCTTTATTAGCCAGTAATTGATTCCTTTTTTGCCTCTGTTTAAACAGGGATATCTATTCAACTTGTTGCTACTGCGACATTTTGCTTCGCTATGCGAAACACTTTGCTTGATTTCAGTACAACTGCACAAAACGAGATTGGATTTCCTATTCGTGTTGGCAGATTCGTATTTTATCTTGTCCGTCTCATGAAAGGTCAGTACAGGCCTTCATCCACATGATTGTGCAGTGTGCTTTGAGATGTTGTGCTACTTGTATTGGTACTGTTTTAAATAAATGTTGAATTGAAGCTATTGTATTGCTGTCTTTTCCCATTAAGTAGTGAACAAAAATGGGACCAACCCAGACATGATGCTTGTTGCTTTGTTACAACAAACTATGCATCACCCCCTTTATAAGTAGATGGAAGCACATATTGTTGTTGCGCCCACTCTCCCCTGGAACTGTTTATGTTTTTTGTTAATCTAATGCCGCTGGTAAAATTAAGCAATGCCACTCTCAGAATTAATTAACTACTGAATCTTAGTTCAAAACTGCAACACTTGTTAGGAATGGTACTATCCTGCTTTGTAGTTCTTTCTACATGTTTAACCAAGGTATTGTTAAGATAATGTCTCTATTAAAATGAATCAGTTGCATTGTTTTAGGAATGGTACTTTTCTGCTTTGTCGTTCTTTATACATGTTGAAACAAGGCATTGTTAAGATAATGTCTCAGTCAATATGAATGAATCACACTGATGGAGAATTGCTACTCTCCTGCTTTGTTTCCCATTAAGATAAAGTAGATCAATAGATGCTTTTCTTCTGGGAGTACAAGTCATCAACCGTTATTTCTCAGTAATTGTTTCCCTTATACCTATTGTTGCTTACAAGGATATCAAAATTAAAGCTCGGTTTTATTCCGACTTCGATTTTAGTTGAACTGCACAAAAGGAGCCAATGTGTCCAAGGCAAACTGCTGCATTACTGGGTCCAGTTGGTCCTTCCACTTTGCAGAAAGAAGTAGTCACGGTTTGCGCTACATTACAGAAGGAATGACCGAGAAGCTTTACAGAGTATTATTAGACACCGGTGACATGACTAGTCTGCAGAGACCATTGGCAATTTAACAACACGTGGAGTGCCCTGGGCAAAAAGTGCCCAAACAAGTACAAGAAGCTACGACAGGACTCCACGATCATAGGCATTACATATTTTGAATGGGAAAAGCTTGTCAAAGTTTAATCATTGATGTTAGCAAGAAGACATTAGTTTAATATATTGGAATTGGAAAACCTTGTCAAAATTTGCTCATTGATGTTAGCCAGAAGACATGCATTTGATATTTTGAGTGGGACGCCCTTGCTGTGAGCAGCGTCGAGTGTTTTTTCCTATTCCTATGTTCAGTTTAGAAGTAAATAGTTACTCTGCTGAGATATTCCTGTGTTAAGAGTTTGTTCTGAATATTGTCTATGTAATGCCAGGCCTTGTGTTTGATTGCAAAGTTGAGCTTGGAATGTTGTGGCATGCGGCATCACGAGCTGTTCACCGTGCCTCCTGAGAATAATGCTTCATATTGTTTTGCATGTCGATCTAATGCCAGTGATTTGCTTGTTAAGAAGATCATCCTCTTCTGTTGTTTCCGTGCTTAAGAAGTTCATCGTCTGATGTTTCATTCATAGCCTATACAACAAGTCGGGTAGGTTAGACGTGAAACCATATGATCTTCCGACCAACTCATGATATTAGGCCGTGATTGGATCATCGTTTTCCAACCAAAACCGCTTGTAAAACTGACGCTTGTAAATTAAAGCTGATGGTCTCGGGCGAAGGCGCTTGGTTGGTCGATTTCGACTAGTAAAATATCGGAAGTACTTCACACACGATAAAAACGCTGAACGACACTCGAACGATTGCTAATCCAGCCGTTAGCTGCTGTTTCAGCCTTGCCCATGGATGGCATGATACGCACGTCGTGCATGTATCGTCTGGTAATGTCGTCCATATAGCAGTGCTCGTAAAATATACACTGGTCTCTCAAATTACACGCGTAACCCGCCGGTTTTACTTACAAACCTCGGGCCCTCGGTTTCATTACGCATGTATTTTACGTGTTGTTTCCGATGACGAGTAAATTACACTTGTATGTTAATACAGGTTTGAAATAAACCAGAGCTCCCAAGCGCGGCCTTACCGTTTCATGTCGTCTCAGTTTCTCGAAGGTGCTCATAGGTGTCCGATGATCCTGGCTTCCTGAATGAGCAGCGGGCGCTGTATCAGACCATCCGTAGGGCCCGCGAGGCCCTCTCCGTTGTCCTTCGAGTTGTTGCGCTCGCCGTGGCGCCGAGCATTGTTAACATCGTCAACGAACATGAGGATTCAGGAGATGACTTTATTTTGACTGGATGACACTAGGGACCCACTAGGGCCATAGCCGTACGTACGCAAGTGCCTCCTTATTATGTACAACTATATTTTTTTTGCTTTCTCCTGGTTTCCTGACATCACGGTCCCACACCATTGTCAACCTATGTAGTCAATATAAATGAGAGAATTGCACAAGGTTCGGCCGACAGCTGGGACCAAGCAGCTCGAGCAGTATTTGTGTTTTTGAGGCGTGAGCACTGCAGAGTTTTTCTTGGCGATGATTTCGTTGTTGTTCAGAGGAGAGCAGGGTATTAACTGGGCGGGCTGTGGCCCGTCTAGCCCAGGCCAGATATCCAGCCCAGATACTAATTTTTTCAAGATGAAAATAGCTAGCCCAGCTATACGTCTTTTTGACGAATACCCAGGCAAGGTCAACTTCTTATTCTCCGCCCCGCTGGGCTGCAAATCTTTCCTAGGAGGGATGGATTAGGCTTAACAGGAAAATGGGCTTTAAAAAATAATAAATGCGATGTAATTATAAAAACTAGGCAGTAACTATAAAAAAAATACACCAAACACGAAATTAGTTTATAAAATATTATTTATGGATTTTGAAAATCTTAAATTTTCATTGTTGCGCGCACAATGTTTCGTTGGATTTTTACGTAATACAAATTTATATTTAATCTGACTAGAAATTTCGGGATAAAAATATTTCGGATCCCATCAAAATGTGGGAAATTTTATTGAATTCTGTCTTCAACGGTTGGTTGAAATTATTAATCGTTGTCCTGGCTAGAAAATGGGCTGTACTTTTAACAAACTGTAAATGGGCTGTTGTAAATTCCATTAGAATTCAAAAATGGGCTGTACATTCTTACAAAACGCAAATCGGCTATAAGTTCTCTGCCACACACTTGTGGGCCTACTAAGTGACGCGTCCCCTAAAAAAATAAGTTGACGCGTATGCAAGGCTTTGTCAACTTATTATAGTCAACACACGGTTCTAGTAGCAGTGGCCGTTGGATGTCTATCCAACGGATGTCGTGCTTCTTCTTCAATCTCGGATATTCTTAGCTTTGGCCGCCCAAACAATGATTCCTCCCCCTGACATCTGGGGTGCACCGTTTCGGAGGCTGACCTGTGGGCCTACTAAGTTGGAGCGTACCAAGGGCTTTGTCAACTTAGTCAATATAAACGATTCTAGCTTCAGTGACCGTACGATGTCCATCCAACGGCCGTAGTGCTTCTTCAACCTCTGGTCTTCTTGGTCCAGCCGCCCAAAGCAGCGCCGGTCGTGCTGCCTGCTCCTGCCTCCCGTGGCCGGCTGTGCTGCCGCGGAGGCCTCACCGCCCCCATACTACTCCCACCGCTGGCCAGGCCATCCCTCAACTCACCCACACCCCCTGTTATTCTCCGGCGACGGTAGCCTCACACCTGTAACGCCCACGATGCGGCTATATCTCCCATGTGTCGAGGCACGACTTAGAGGCATAACCGCATTGTGGTTTGTGGCAAGAAGGGTCATCTTCACACAATCCCATGTAATGAACAAGAATGGGATAAAGAGTTGGCTTACAATCGCCACTTCACATAATACATAAATAAAACATACATCATTCAGAGTACACACATAGACCGACTACAGTCAAAACCAAAAGAAAAGAAGACAACCCAACTGCTAGATCCCCGATCGTCCCAACTGGGCTCCACTACTGATCAACAAGAAAAGAAACAACACAACGGACAAGATCTTCATCGAGCTCCCACTTGAGCTCGGTTGCATCACCTGCATTGGCATCGTCGGCACCTGCAACTGTTTTGGAAGTATCTGTGAGTCACGAGGACTCAGCAATCTCACACCCGTGAGATCAAGACTATTTAAGCATATAGGAAAGATGAGGTGATGAGGTGGAGCTGCAGCAAGTACTAAGCATATATGGTGGCTAACATACGCAAAAGAGAGCGAGAAGAGAAGCAACGGAACGGTCATGAACTAGCAATGATCAAGAAGTGATCCTGAACTCCTACTTACGTCAAACATAACCCAGAATCTGTGTTCACTTCCCAGACTCCGCCGAGAAGAGACCATCACGGCTACACACGCGGTTGATGCGTTTTAAATAAGTTCAAGTGTCAAGTTCTCTACAACCGGATATTAACAAAATTCCCATCTGCCACATAACCGCGGGCACGGCTTTCGAAAGATAATACCCTGCAGGGGTGTCCCAACTTAGCCCATTATAAGCTCTCACGGTCAACGAAGGATAAACCTTCTCCCAGGAAGACCCGATCAGTCTCGGAATCCCGGTTACAAGACATTTCGACAATGGTAAAACAAAACTAGCAAGACCACCCGCTGTGCCGACAAATCCCGATAGGAGCTGCACATATCTCGTTCTCAGGGCACACCGGATGAGCCAGACATCGGATTGGCATAGACCCTGGTTGCCCAGGGGGCGCCGGACATCGCTCGGTTTGGACCAGCACTCGAAGGAGAACTGGCCCGGGGGTTAAAATAAAGATGACCCTTGAGTCTGCAGAACCCAAGGGAAAAGGGGATAGGTGGTAGCAAATGGTAAAACCAAGGTTGGGCCTTGCTGGAGGAGTTTTATTCAAAGCGAACTGTCAAGGGGGTCCCATAAATCACCCAACCGCGTAAGGAACGCAAAATCAAGGAACATAACACCGGTATGACGGAAACTAGGGCGGCAAGAGTGGAACAAAACACCAGGCATAAGGCCGAGCCTTCCACCCTTTACCAAGTATATAGATGCATTAATTAAGATAAGAGATATTGTGATATCCCAACATAAACATAATCCAACATGGAGCAATCTTCATCTTCACCTGCACCTAGCAATGCTATAAGAGGGGCTGAGCAAAAGCGGTAACATAGCCGAACAACGGTTTGCTAGGAAGGGTGACAAAGGTTAGAGGTTCATGGCAATTTGGGAGGCTTGATAAGCAAGTGGTAGGTAGCGCGACATAGCAATAGAGCGAACAACTAGCAAGCAAAGATAGAAGTGATTTCGAGGGTATGGTCATCTTGCCTGAGATCCCGCTAGGAAGAAGAACGAGTCCATGAAGAAGACAAACGGACGTAGTCGAACGAATCCTCACAACTCCGGAAAGAAACCGAAGCTAACGAGAGAAGCAACCCGGAAAGAAACAAACAACATAGTAAACAACCACCACATAAACATGGCATGATGCACAATCAAGTATGATGCATGTCCGATTTAATGAGCATGGCATGGCAAAATGCACAAACAATACTACAAATTAAGTGGAGCGCAATATGCAACGAGTTGCATATTGACGAAACACCACAACAATTATTTACTTCTCTCTCGTTTATGAACCCAACAATGTTAAATGTTGATTAACATGGCAAGAGGTGAGACATAAGTAAACTACACATTTTAGGCAATTTAAATGAGGCCGGAATGACAAACAACAATTCCGGAAAATCCCCATATGCATATTTTGGAATTGGTACTCTTCTGCCCTAAACACAATTTTAATGTTGTTAAACAGCAAACTAAAATGCACCAAGTTAATCTATGCATTTTTCTACCCCATTTACATATATAATTTATTAAAATCCGAGCTACGGTTATTTAGTTATGAAATAAATCATTTTAACATGGCATTTGAGTAGAATAAACAAACAGCATTTTTAAACATTTCAAACATGGGTGAAAGTGGCATATTATTAAACTACACAAAATTCTAAGCATTTTACATATATAAAACATTTAAATCCGATGCACGGTTGATGAGTTTTTATATGCATGAAGACTAGGGATTTTTCCGTAAAACAAGCGTTCTCTGGATAATGTCTAAATTCGCAGGCAAGGAAAAAAACACATCACGGGCCAAATCTCGGGCAGACTGGGCTTCTCACCAGAGGGCCAGGTCGGGCCGGTGGTGGAGGGAGGCTAGAGCAGGCCGGTTGGGGAGGTTGCTGGTGGCCCAGGAGGCGAAGGAGATGGGCAGGTCGCGGTCAACGCGAGCGACCGGGCGCGTCTGCAGCATCCTCCTTTCGAACGAGGCAGAGGAGGCGCATATCGAGGCACTGCTCGATCCTGGGGTCTGGGCACCGGCGTCTGATCTAAGCAGGGAGATGGAGGTTGACGACGCTGGTGGTCTCCAGCGTGGCAGATCCAGCCAGACGGAGCCCCACGGGGTCCGGCGACGATTCTTGACAGGGCGACGGCCGGGCGACGACCATGGCGGTCCCTGTGAGAGAGAGATGTGAGAGGAGGGAGTAGAAGGCAGGGAAGGAGAAGGAAAGGAGCAGGGGAGGCCTGGCCTGAACGACGGCGGTCAACAAGGCGGCGTCGTGCTCGAGGACGAGCTCGGTGTGAGGCGCAGGCACACGAAGAAGGCGAGCGGGGCGACGCTGCGTTCATCCCAGGCGGGCGCTGGTAGGAGGATGGCGCGGCTTGGCGGGGTAGGGCATGCGGGGCGACGGCGCGAGAGGAACCGGGCGGAGGCGGCCCGATCCGGCGGCGGGGAGCTCCTGTGGGTGGCGACGAAGACAAGCGTCGGCGCTCCTGGCAGTTGACGAAGACGGGGATGGCGGAGACCGGCCAATCTGGACAAGGGGAGGTGGATCCCAGCGAGGTTCATCGGATCCGGCTGGTTCCAGGCAGCGGCGGCGAGCTTGTTCATGAGCAGAAGAGAGAGGGAGACGGTCAGAGGAGCCAGAGAGCCAAGAAGAGGAAAAAAAGGGTGCGAGGAAGGGGACCTGCTGGGTTCACCGGCGACGGTCGACGGCGCGACCGTGGTCAGGGAGGAGGGAGTCGATGCTGCTAACGGCGGCACTCGAGGCAAGCCCCTCCAGCACGGGCAGGAGGGAGGAGGCTGAACGAGGATTGGACAGGAGGGATCGGGTGGAGGCGCGGGGGTTGGTCAGGCACAGAAACGGAGTAGGTGGGTGGCGACGGATCTGGGAGGATCCCGAGGGAGATTTTTGGAGTGGCGGCGGCCGAATGGGGATGGGACAAGGCTCCTAATTTCTAGGGTTGGACCTCAAGTATATATAGCAGGGGATTAGATTAGAGGCTATTTGGGCCCTCCGATTTAAATCGGACGATCGAGAAAAATAGGCTAGGAGAGTCCAACAAAGAAAACGGTGATGTTTTATAGATGTTTGGGGATGATCCGGACCCATCGGTAACAACAACCCGGGTCGGGTACGGGACAACTTTCGGACGCGCGAGGGGGTGGGTGGTTGACGAGAGAGGTTAGTTGGTTTGACAAGAGGGAACCGAAAACACGGTTGGTCTCGGAACGGTCAACGAAGACAAGGGGGGGACGCGGCAACTACGAACGAATGCAAATTTTTAAAACATGACGGCAACGAAGTGCCGGTGCAATGCAAATGATGCGATGATGAATGCAACACACAAATAAAACACAGCTGACTCGCAAAACAAGGAAGGCAATCGGAGCGTCGGTCTCGGGACGTTACAACACCGCAGCCGAACCAGTGAACCCTCGTACTCCTCTCCGCGCGGGCTTCCACTGCTGCGTCTTCCCCGGCTCCGCGTCGTCCCCTTCCTAGGCCTCACCATCGTCCACCGCCCTGGTGCTCTCGGCGCGGCATGGTCAACGTGGTCAACGACCTACTTCCATCGGAAGAGTACTGTATGTGGAGAGGCTGACAGCTGGGTCCATGGCGGCCGCAAGGAAGTGCCTCCTTATTACGCGCAAAATAATTATTCCTCCACCTGACAGCCGGGACCCACCGGACGGGCCACCTTATTTCGCGGAAAAAACGTTTCCCCCCAGACTGCTCGGACCCACTGGACGGGCCATCGTATTTCGCGAAAAAAACGTTCCCCCCGCTGTCAGCTCGGACCCACCGGAAGTGCCTCCTTATTACGCACAAAAAAAGAATACTCCCCCTACTAGCTGGGACCCACCTTGGTGGGAGGCTGACTTGTGGGCCTACTAAGTTGACGGGGACGGAGGGCTTTGTCAACTTAGTCAATATGAACGATTCTAGCTCCAGTGACCGTACGATATCCATCCAACGGCCGTAGTGCTTCTTCAACCTCTGGTCTTCTTGCTCCATCCGCCCAAAGCAGCGCCGGTCGTGCCGCCTGCTCCTGCCTCCTGTGGCCGGCTGTGCTGCCGCGGAGGCCTCACCGCCCCTACTATTCCCACCGCTGGCCAGGCCCTGCGGTGACGGCAGCCTCACACCGCAGCCGAACGAGTGAACCCTCATACTCCTCTCCGCTTGGGCATCCACTGCCGCGTCTTCACCGGCTCCGCGTCGTCCCCTTCCTAGGCCTCGCCGTCTTCCACCGCCCTGGTGCTCTTGGCGCGGCGTGGTCAACGTGGTCAAGGAACGACTTCCATCGGACGTGGACTGTACGTGGAGAGGCTGACAGCTGGGTCCACGGCGGCAGCAAGGAAGTGCCTCCTTATTACGCGGAAAATAATGATTCCTCCACCTGACAGCAGGGACCCACCGGACGGGCCACCGTATTTCGCAAAAAAATGTTTCCCCCCTGACTGCTGGGACCCACCAGCTACACCTTCGCACGCAAGGAAGTGCGTCCGGGCAAAAAAACGATTCGCCCCCTGACTGCTGGGACCCACCAGCTACATCTTCGCACGCAAGGAAGTGCGTCCGGGCAAAAAAACAAAACGATTCGCCCCCCTGACTGCTGGGACCCACCAGCTACATCCTCGCAGGCAAGGAAGTGCGTGACAGTCGGGACCCACCTGGTCGAAGCGTACGTAGCGTTGTCATTCTGGTCGCGAACGTGTACATACATATATACTGGTCGTCGTCGTGTTCATGGGGAGGCAACGGAATGCGTCGTGTTCATGGGGAGGCAACGGAATGCATCGTGTTCATGGGGAGGGGTGTGGCGTACCGCAAAACGGAGGAAACGTACCTCCTACAGTCGAGACGGGGGTCCTGTTGATCGGGAGGAGTGTGGCGTACCGCAAAACGAAGGAAACGGACCTCCCACGGTCGAAACGGGGGTCCTGTTGATCGGGAGGGGCGTGGCCTACCGCAAAACAGAGGAAACGGACCTCCTACGTTCGGAACGGGGGTCCTGTTGATCGGGAGGGGTGTGGTGTACCGCAAAACGAACGAAACGGACCTCCTACGGTCGAAACGGGGGTCCTGTTGATCGGGAGGGGTGTGGCGTACCGCAAAACGGACGAAACGGACCTCCTACGGTCGAAACGGAGGTCCTGTTCGTCGGGAGGGGTGTGGCATACCGCAAAACGGGACTCCACGGGATACTGTTCATCTCCACCGTCGACCTCCTCCAGCCTCCACGGGCTACCGTCGACCTCCTCCAGCCTCCACGGGCTCCTGTTCATCCAGCCTCCACCGCGCGCTACTCCACCGGCTACTGTTCAACCACCCCTCCGCGGGCACCCCTCCACCGTCTACTGTTCATCCAGCCCTCCACACCATGGGGTCCTATTCAACCACCCCTCCACGGGCACCCCTCCACCGTCTACTGTTCATCCAGCCCTCCACCACACCACGGGGTCCTGTTCATCCAGAGGCAACGCCACCGCTCACTGTTCATCCAACCCCCCCCCTCGCAACGCTCACTGTTCATTCAATTGATCGGCTTCAGTTAGCAGCAATAGCGAAGGAATCGCTCGATCGGGTTCAGTTAACAGCCATCGATCGATCGCTCGGGTTCAGTAACGCGTAGCCTGCAGTGCAATCGCTCGGGTTCAGTTAGAGCCCAACGCCTCGCTCGGGTTCAGTTAGAGCCAAAGCCTCGCACACACGCGCGTACGTGTACGAGAGAAACGCGCATCGCTCGGCCCCCGACCTCCCACCGTAACCAGGAACTCCCCGAAATTTTCCTCCCCCTCGCTTCTACCACGGTTTTTTCCGTCATGGACGGCCCAAAGAATGTCATGCAGCTGTGTCTCCGGCCCGCGCAGGACGAAAAGCCCATTTTCTGTCATGATTTTTTGTCATAGAAGTAGGAGCCCACCACATCTATGATGATACTGGGTTTTGTCACAATTATCGTCATAGAAGTGTCATATGTATGACAGAAAAAAAATTCGTTCGGCCCAAAAAATGTCACGGATGTGTCTTTTTTTTGTAGTGATCATTGCTAACTACGAAGTTAGTACTATGTTTTTCAACAGAAAATCCCGATGGATTGTGTGCCTCATCTGATGTATCAGAATGGTCGCCTTGAAGTTCTGAACATACAGCCAGGTCATCCTACGGATCTCACCTGTGCATATCGGATTTCTAAAACCGGTGAACACATGCTAATCAAAGAATGGAAAAAATGTTTGGACATTCGTAAGGAGGTTCTTGGAAGCAACATTAAGCGAAAGGCAAGAATTGGAGACAGGATAATCTCCATTCTCCATAATGGAGAGTTAGGGGCTATCTTGTTTTTTGCTATTTTACCTTAGAGAATATAGTAGGTCCTAAGAGAATGTAGTAGGTCCTATGAGGTACAATATGTTTATTATGTGGTACAATGTGTTAGAGTTGATGATGAGGAGTTGTTGTGATTATGACTAGTGACCAATTTGCTATGTGATGTCTCATTGATGAAAACGATGATCATGAGGAGGTGTTATATGACAATGATGTATTATGATGATAAGTTGTTAATGATATGATGATGATATTTATTATATCATTGGGTGAAAGAACCGCGGACATCCACTTGAAACTAGTCCACGGTTCTTTCACACCATGATGTAACAACTCATTATGATGTAAAAACAATCTCTAAATTCCTGTTGTATGAAAACTTGTGTAAAGGTGTATGAATACAACATGAAATAGAAAAGAAATAAAATATGAAATAGTAGTAGTAGCGCGGGCAGGGAGAAGCGCTACTAGTAATTACCAGTAGCGCTCTTCGGAGAAAGCGCTACTACTAAGTCGATATAGCAGTAGCGTGGGTTAACGCACGCTACTGCTAACCTTTAGTTGTAGCGCCGTACCAGTAGCGCCCCTCCCCGTGCTACTGATAGGCCTAAAACCCACGCTGCTGCTAGGCTTTTCCCTAGTAGTTAGTGATATGTGTAGATGTTTCTACTATCTGTCTACTACGCGCTAATATGGTCAATATCAGTATGTGTTTAGTACTATTTACGTCATGCTCATGATTCATTCCTGGATTAATTTAGTCGAAAAATTGCCTATTTACTCAGCATCAGATACGTGGTTGCATGACAAGATAATAATCCTACAAGCACAGTAGCGTGTATTAGAGCATCTACAGCCGGGCGCCTCAAACCCGCCTCCTACGCCCGGGCAGCCCGCCCGATCACTGACTGGTCACGAAATTTTGACCCAGACGGGCTCCTTAAACGGGCCTCAAATGCCCGGGCTGACCGGCACCCTCCAGCCCAAATATGGGGTGGATATGTGGCGGGGGGGACCCGGGCACGCCCGCCATGTCAGACCAGACAACCTGAACCCCCCGCCAATTGCACTAAATCCACCAAACCCTTCCTACTCCTGCCGTCCTCCAAGCTTTCCCGCGCTCGAGCCCTCGCCGTCCTTCACCCTTGCTCCCCATCCTCACCATCGGTCCCGATGCATCGCTGGAGATGTCGTACAGCCCATCCCTGATCGCCGCGTCGAAGACGCAGTCCGCCTCGTCCGTCAGCGTCCCTTCATCGGCTCCGTCTTGCAAGGCAGACAACATCGCCCAGAAGTTGCGGCGACGCTGACAGCGAGAGAGGGAGGCGGCGGGAGCTTCATAGGGAGGTTCTGACATGGTCGAGTAGCTGTCTCCCCCACCGCGCCCGTAAGTCCACACCCCTTTCATCCAAGCGCCGACGCAGATTACGTCGTTCGACCCCATTGGGATAGAGGAGAATTCGATGGCCGGCTAGGCTATTCCGGAGAGCTTTCTGCTGACGCAGATGCCAGTGGTCGACGTATGTGACTCGCTGCAGTTCGTTTGGGCGCGAATGAGCACGGGCACCGGCGGCGGCCGGGCTTCACTCGACATGTTCGACAGAATGATAGAACAAGAGTCGGTACGTTTTCTTTGCTCTTGTCCGATCAAATTTTTGCATAGACCACTAGTTCATTTCGCACATGATGAATGCTTGCAAACCATGATCATGTAGGAGGCATTCTTGTCAAACATGATCAATGACAATGAAGATCCGACCGAAATGGAGTATGGATTGGAGGGCACCACCGCATTTGAAGTTGGGGCAACATCCGATCCCAATCCGAGCAAGAAGAAGACCAAGACGACAAAGGCAAGAGGTTCGACAGTCTCAAGATTTGAGGATATCTTGTTGGTCAAAGCTTGGTTGGCCACAACAATGGATCCAATATGCGGCACCGAGCAAAAGGGGAACACGTTTTGGGAGAAGATTTGGAAGGGGTGTCACTGATACGTCCATTTTGCATCATGCTTTTATATCGATATTTATTGCATTATAGGCTGTTATTACACATTATGTCACAATACTTATGCCTATTCTCTCTTATTTTACAAGGTTTGCATAAGGAGGGAGAATGCCGGCAGCTGGAATTCTGGGCTGGAAAAGGAGCAAATATTAGAGACCTATTCTGCACAACTCCAAAAGTCCTGAAACTCCACAGAAGTTGTTTTTGGAAATAATAAAAAATACTGAGTGAAGAAAATACCAGAGGGGGCCCACACCCTGGCCACGAGGGTGGGGGCACGCCCTACCCCCCTGGGTGCGCCCCCTGCCTCGTGGGCCCCCTGGTGGCCCTCCGGTGCCCATCTTCTGCTATATGAAGTCTTTCATCCGAGAAAAAATCATATGCAAGCTTTCGGGACGAGACTCCGCCGCCACGAGGCGGAACCTTGGCGGAACCAATCTAGGGCTCCGGCGGAGCTGTTCTGCCGGGGAAACTTCCATCCGGGAGGGGGAAATCATCACCATCGTCATCACCAACGCTCCTCTCATCGGGAGGGGGCCAATCTCCATCAACATCTTCACCAGCACCATCTCCTCTCAAACCCTAGTTCATCGCTTGTATCCAATTCTTGTCTCTAAGTCTGAGATTGGTACTTGTAGGTTGCTAGTAGTGTTGATTACTCCTTGTAGTTAATGCTAGTTGGTTTATTTGGTGGAAGATCATATGTTCAGATCCTTTATGCATATTAATACTCCTTTGATTATGAACATGAATATGCTTTGTGAGTAGTTACGTTTGTTCCTGAGGACATGGGAGAAGTCTTGCTATTAGTAGTCATGTGAATTTGGTATTCGTTTGATATTTTGATGAGATGTATGTTGTCTCTCCTCTAGTGGTGTTATGTGAACGTCGACTACATGACACTTCGCCATTATTTGGGCCTAGAGGAGGGCATTGGGAAGTAATAAGTAGATGATGGGTTGCTAGAGTGACAGAAGCTTAAACCCTAGTTTATGTGTTGCTTCGTAAGGGGCTGATTTGGATCCATATATTTCATGCTATGGTTAGGTTTACCTTAATACTTCTTTTGTAGTTGCGGATGCTTGCAATAGGAGTTAATCATAAGTGGGATGCTTGTCCAAGTAAGGACAGCACCCAAGCACCGGTCCACCCACATATCAAATTATCAAAGTACCGAACGTGAATCATATGAACGTGATGAAAACTAGCTTGACAATAATTCCCATGTGTCCTCGGGAGCGCTTTCCTTTATATAAGAGTTTGTCCGGGCTTATCCTTTGCTACAAAAAGGATTGGGCCACCTTGCTGCACTTTATTTACTTTTGTTACTTGTTTCTCGTTACAAATTATCTTATCACAAAACTATCTGTTACCTATAATTTCAGTGCTTGCAGAGAATACCTTGCTGAAAACCGCTTATCATTTCCTTCTGCTCCTCGTTGGGTTTGACACTCTTACTTATCGAAAGGACTATGATAGATCCCCTATACGTGTGGGTCATCAAGACTCTTTTCTGGCGCCGTTGCCGGGGAGTGAAGCGCCTTTGGTACGTGGAATTTGGTAAGGAAAATTTTATATAGTGTGCTGAAATTTACTGTCACTTGTTACTATGGAAAGTAACCCTCTGAGGGGCTTGTTCGGGGTATCTTCACCCCGACCAGTAGAGCAAAGAGTTGCTCCTCAACCTACTGAACCTACTGAAAATGAAAATGTCTACTTTGAAATTCCTTCGGGTATGATAGAAAAACTGCTAGCTAATCCTTTTGCAGGAGATGGAACATTACATCCTGATGAGCACCTAATATATGTGGATGAAGTTTGTGGATTATTTAAGCTTGCAGGTATGCCCGATGATGTTATCAAGAAGAAGGTTTTCCCTTTATCTTTGAAGGGAGATGCATTGACATGGTATAGGCTATGTGATGATATGGGATCATGGAACTACAAACGATTGAAATTGGAATTTCATCAGAAGTTTTATCCTATGCATCTTGTTCATCGTGATCGTAATTATATATATAATTTTTGGCCTCGCGAAGGAGAAAGCATTGCTCAAGCTTGGGGGAGGCTTAAGTCAATGTTATATTCATGCCCCAATCATGAGCTCTCAAGAGAAATGATTATTCAAAAAATTTATGCTCGGCTTTCTGACAACAATCGCACCGTGCTCGATACTTCTTGTGCTAGCTCTTTTATGATGAAGACTATTGAATTCAAATGGGATTTATTGGAAAGAATTAAACGCAACTCTAAAAATTGGGACCTCGACAAAGGTAAGGAGTCAGGTATAACACCTAAGTTTGATTGTGTTAAATCTTTTATGGATACCGATGTTTTTCGTAAATTTAGCACTAAATATGGACTTGACTCTGAGATAGTAGCTTCTTTTTGTGAATCTTTTGCTGCTCACGTTGATCTCCCTAAGGAGAAGTGGTTTAAATATCATCCTCCAATAGAAGTAAAAGTAGTTGCACCTATTAAAGTTGAAGAAAAGACTATCACTTATAATGATCCTATTGTTCCTACTGCTTATGTTGAGAAACCACCTTTCCCTGTTAGAATAAAGGATCATGCCAAAGCTTCAATTGTGGTTCGTAAAAGCAATATTAGAACCTATACACCTCCTGAGCAAGTTAAAGTTGAACCTAATATTGCTATTGTTAAAGATCTCCTGGCTGATAATATTGATGGGCATGTTATTTATTTCTGTGATGAAACTGCTAGAATTGCTAAACCTTGTGCTAAAGATAAACATAGACCTGTGGTAGGCATGCCTATTATTTTTGTTAAAATAGGAGATCATTGTTATCAAGGCTTATGTGACATGGGTGCTAGTGCTAGTGCAATACCCATTGACTTATACAAAGAAATTATGCATGATATTGCACCTGCTGAGCTAGAAGAAATTGATGTTACCATTAAGCTTGCCAATAGAGATACTATTTCACCAATTGGGATTGTTAGAGATGTTGAAGTCTTGTGTGGGAAAACTAAATATCCTGCTCATTTTCTTGTTCTTGGTTCCCCACAAGATAGCTTCTGTCCCATTATATTTGGTAGACCCTTCTTAAACACTGTTAATGCTAAGATAGACTGCAAAAAGGATGTTGTTACCATTGGTCTAGGTGATATGTCTCATGAGTTTAACTTTTCTAAATTTCGTAGACAACACCGTGAAGAGGAATTGCCTAGAAAAGATGAAATTATTGGTCTTGCTTCTATTGCCGTACCTCCTAGTGACCCTTTAGAACAATATTTGCTAGACCATGAAAATGATATGTTTATGAATGAAAGAAGGGAAATAGATGAAGTGTTCTTTAAACAGGGACCTATTCTGAAACACAACTTGCCTGTTGAAATCCTAGGGGATCCTCCTCCACCCAAGGGTGACCCCGTGTTTGAGCTTAAACCATTGCCTGATACTCTTAAATACACTTTATCTTGATGAAAAGAAGATATATCCTGTTATTATTAGTGCTAACCTTTCAGAGAAGGAGGAAGAAAAATTATTGAAAACTCTGAAGAAGCACCGTGCTGCTATTGGATATACTCTTGATGATCTTAAGGGCATCAGTCCCACTCTATGTCAACACAAAATAAATTTGGAGAAAGATGCCAAACCAGTTATTGATCACCAACGACGGCTGAATCCTAAGATGAAAGAAGTGGTAAGGAAGGAAATACTAAAGCTCCTTGAGGCAGGTATAATCTATCCCGTTGCTGATAGTCAGTGGGTAAGTCATGTCCATTGTGTCCCTAAGAAGGGAGGTATTACTGTCGTTCCTAATGATAAAGATGAATTGATTCTGCAAAGAATTATTACAGGTTATAGGATGGTAATTGATTTCTGCAAATTAAATAAAGCTACTAAAAAGATCATTACCCCTTGCCATTCATTGATCAAATGCTAGAAAGATTATCCAAACACACACATTTTTGCTTTCTAGATGGTTATTCTGGTTTCTCTCAAATATCTGTGTCAGCTGATGATCAAGCTAAGACCACATTTACTTGTCCTTTCGGTACTTTTGCTTATAGACGTATGCCTTTTGGTTTATGTAATGCACCTGCTACCTTTCAAAGATGCATGATGGCTATATTCTCTGATTTTTGTGAAAAGATTTGTGAGGTTTTCATGGACGATTTCTCCGTCTATGGATCCTCTTTTGATGATTGCTTGAGCAACCTTGATCGAGTTTTGCAGAGATGTGAAGAAACTAATCTTGTCTTGAATTGGGAGAAGTGCCACTTTATGGTTAATGAAGGTATTGTCTTGGGGCACAAAATTTCTGAAAGAGGTATTGAAGTTGATAAAGCTAAAGTTGATGCTATTGAAAAGGTGCCATGTCCCAAGGACATCAAAGGTGTAAGAAGTTTCCTTGGTCATGTCGGGTTTTATAGGAGATTCCCTTTGAATAGGCTGAGGTTGGATCCACCCTTTTTAGGGTCGTCAGCATTGTACCGAGGCTTCGGATTATGCAAATGACAATTTTTGGCTTCGTAGTGTGCTGTCACAAAGTTTGCCGCCTCCTCAGTGATGAATGCCTCAGCCATCGATGCTTCAATTCTACGTTTATTTTTGCATTTTTGTCGAAGCGTCTTCTGCATCCTCTCAGTTGGGTAGCACCAACGATTTTGCACGGGCCCCCCCCCCAATCTTGCCTCGGTCAGGAGATGCAAAATCAAATGCTGCATTGGATTAAAGAAGCCCGGTGGAAAGATCTTCTCTAACTTGCAGATAACCTCCGGCGCCAACTCTTCCATTTCTTCTAGCACGCCGGGCGATAGTTCTTTCGCACAAAGAACACGGAAGAAATAGCTGAGTTCTGCCAGTACTAGCCATTCATCCTCAGGGATGAAGCCACGCAACATCACCGGCATTACCCGCTCAATCCATATGTGCCAATCATGACTCTTGAGACCAAATATCTTCAATTTGTTAAGATTCGCTCCCCTCTTTAGATCCGCTGCATACCCATCGGGGAACATCAACTGCTGTTGCACCCACAAGATAATTTCCCTCATAGCTGGCCTTCCAAGATTGAACCATGCCTTTGGCTTCGTCCAGTTCTGCTTTCCTTTTGGTTCTTTCATGTTTTGTAACGGCCTATCACATAGCGCCTCCAGATCGACTCTAGCCTTAGTATTATCCTTTGACTTCCCATCTATGCCGAACAATGTACCAAAAAGTGCCTCGACAATATTCTTCTCAGTGTGCATCACGTCGATGTTGTGTGGGCAAAGGAGGTCTTTGAAGTAAGACAGATCCCATAAGCATGTCTTGTGAGTCCAGGCGTGTTTAGAATTATACCCCTTGAAGTACCCTGGACGCTCTGGATCTAGCTCGAGAGCGTTTAACTGATCTAGGGTCTGTTGGCCTGTCAACGCAGGTGGTGCAGAGTTTTTGACAACTCTACCTCTGACGAAGTTATTCCTGTCTTTCCTGAACTTATGGCAAGGATCCAGGAACTGTCTATGCATGTCGAAGCAAGAAAACTTGCGACCGGCCTGAAGCCAACGAAACTCAAGAGCTCCCTTGCATGTGGGGCACGGGAACCTTCCATGCACACACCAGCCAACGAATAGCGCATACGCCGGCAAGTCATGCGTCGAGTACATGTACCAGACACGCATTATGAAGTTCCGTTTGCTATAGGCGTCGTATGTCTTGAACCCATTATCCCAGGCTTCTTGCAATTCGTCCTTAAGCGGCTGCATGTACACATTCATATTTTTCCTTGGATAGTTGGGCCCTGGAATTATCAACGTCAGGAAAATGTTCTTTCTTTGCATAATCTGTCCAGGGGGGAGATTGAGTGGAAAGACAAATACGGGCCAACAACTGTATTGGGTTGCCGTCAGACCAAACACACTGAACCCATCCGTGCTGACGCCGACTCGAGGATGCCTCGGTTCTTCCGCTTTGTCATCATGTAATTCATCAAACTTCTTCCATGCAACACCATCCGATGTGTGTACCATCATCAGATTCCCATCTGCATCTAGTTCGGTTCTTTTGCCCGTTTTGTGCCATGTCATCTGTCTGGCCGTCTCTTCAACCATGAAAAGACGTTGAAGTCTTGGTATGATTGGCATATACCGAAGAACACTAACGGGGATTTTGGTCTGCGTCTTCTCACCCATACCGTTGTCTACCACAACATACCTGGAAGACTTGTAAATCGGACAATAGTTCAAGTCCGCATATTCAAGCCTAAATAAGGCACATCCTTTCTCACATGCATGTATCTTCTCATAGGGCATCTTCAATGCACGGAGGATTTTGTCCGACTGGTACAGGTTTGCAGGCATTACATGGCCTTTGGGTAGAAAGCGTCCAAATACTGTCATAATTGCGTCGTAGCATTCTCTGCGCAAGTTGAACTGAGCCTTCAGAGCCATTACTTGTGAGATGGCATCCAATTGACAAAGCTTAGTGTGCTCGTGGAGCGGACGTTTTGAAGACTCCAACATTTGATTGAAGGCCTTTGCAGATTCCTCCATCTCCTCGTCCGAATCCCGAGCATCATCCAAGTCTTGCACCATGTTTTCCATCCCGGTACCATGCTCGTCGGTGCGAGGATGAACCACCTCAGCTCGGTCACGTTGGGCAGACTCACCATGAAATGTCCACACCGTATAATTGGGCGTAAAACCACTCTTCTGCAGGTGTTTTCCCATTTCAGCCTCTGTCCTCTTTTCCCAATTGTCGCACCGGGAACAGGGGCACCAGGTTTTCCTCTGGCCATTTGCAAATGCGGCTTGCACAAACGCCTTGGTTTTTGTGAACCATTCAGTGCTCCATTTGTTCTGACCAGTGTGACCGGTGTACATCCACGCACAATCACTCATCTTGACTTTCAGAGCTACTGGACACACAACAAATATATATATATATAATTCACAATGTATATATTCATTAGTTGATCTAGTTTGTCAATTTTATTACGTCCATGCAACCTACACTCTCTAATAGGTAATGATAGGTCCTAATCCCACCAGAGTATGTGTAGATTGGGATCCTTTTCCCATGCTATGCTCTAGATCCGACACAAAATTTCGGCAGCACCTCCCCGCTGTTCTCCTGATACACGTCTCTGCAATAAACAGAGAGGATGTGTACCCGGAGAACAACAGGGGAGACACTGACGAAATTTATGCGTCGGATCCGGAGCAAAGGATATGGGAAAACGAACCCAATCTACACATACTCGGGCTGTCCATGGATAGCGTTGGACAATTCGAAAGAATCACGGTTATAAATATGCAAATGCATGCATATTTATAGATGTAACCCTTTCGAACGGGAGACGCATAGTGGTTACGCATACTGATGATTGACACCTATAGCTAGCAAGTTTCATCGGCACGAAGACCGGAACAGAGCAAATGAAGGGGGAGGAGGAGATGTCATTTGTGCTCACCAACGAACGCAGGGGCGGAGCTCGTCAAACGCACGGGGAGGTCGTCAAACACCACACCCTCGCTGCGGCGAAACAACTGCACATTTGAATCCACCCGATAAACACAAATATGTATGATGTTTTGCATAACAAAATCGAAAAATATATGACCTAACTCATAATTCACAAATATATGACCCCGCCGGCCTCTGGAAGGCCAAAGAGCACCTTCTACATATTCTTCTTTTCTTCTTCTTCTCCCCTCCTCTTCTTCTCCTACACCTACACTTTCTTCTTCTTCTTCTCCCCTCCTCTTCTTCTCCTACACTTTCTTCTTCTTCTTCTTCTTCTCCCTTCCTCTTCTTCTCCTACACTTTCTTCTTCTTCTTCCCCTTCTACATATTCTTCTTTTCTTCTTCTTCTTTTTTCATCTTTTTTCTACTTCTTTTAATTATATGACTAATTATCTAAAACCCATGCACTAAATCTAACACTAACACATATATATCTAGCACTAAACCTAACACTAACAATTAAACAGCAAAAAAAAGAAAAAAATAACTCACCGGACCGCGGTGGCGGGTGGCGGGGGCGGGGGCGACGCCGGGGTGGTGGGGCGCTGGGGCGGCGGGGTGGTGGGGCGACAACACGGGGTGAGGGCGGCGGTGGGTGGCGGGGCGGCGGGTGGTGGGGGTGGCGGCGGGTGGCGGGGGCGGCGGCAGGTGGTGGGGGCGGCTGGTGGAGGTGGTGGCGGGGGCGGCGGCACGGGGTGGGGGCGGCGGCGGGTGGCGGGGGTGGGGGCGGCGGCGTGGTGGCTCGGGGAGGAGAGAGGATAGAAACAGAGAGATGGATCCAGGGCGGGGTGGGTCTCGCCGTTAGGTAGGTTAGTTCTTTGCCGTCCACCAAACCTTTGCCGTTAGCTTTTTTCCTCTTTGTCGTCCGCTAGCTGACGGCAAAGAGGGGGGACGTTAAGTTTTTTTTAATCAGCTCGTTAGTGGGGACCACCACCCTCTTTGCCGTCTGCTAGCTGACGGCAAAGAGTAGGCAGATGGCAAAGACCGTTCTTTGCCATCTGCCTACTCTTTGCCGTCCGTTTTCTGCAAGCGGACGGCAAAGACCTTCTTTGCCGTCAGCTAGCGGACGGCAAAGACTTGGCAGACGGCAAATTAGCTAATTCCAGTAGTGTATCTTGGGCATCTTTTATGATTGTGAGTACTCATTAAAATATGACATGCTAAAGAGTTGATGTTGGACAAGGAAGACAGCGTAATGGGTTATGTTTTCTTATATCTGAGATAATGTATATTGTCATGGATCATCCAACATGTTGAGCTTGCCTTTCCCCCTCATGCTAGCCAAATTCTTTGCACCAAGTAGAGATACTACTTGTGCTTCCAAATATCCTTAAACCTAGTTTTGCCATAAGAGTCCACCATATCTATCTATGGATTGAGTAAGATCCTTCAAGTAAGTTGTCATCAGTGCAAGCAATAAAAATTGCTCTCTAAATATGTATGATTGATTAGTGTGGAGGAAATAAGCTTTATACGATCTTGTGATGTGGAAGAAATAAAAGCGACGGACTGCATAATAAAGGTCCATATCACAAGTGGCAATATAAAGTGACGTTCTTTCGCATTAAGATTTTGTGCATCCAACCATAAAAGTGCATGGCAACCTCTGCTTCCCTCTGCGAAGGGCCTATCTTTTACTTTTATCTTCTACCTTATGCAAGAGTCATGGTGATCTTCACCTTTCCTTTTTACATTTTATCCTTTGGCAAGCACAGTGTGTTGGAAAGATCCTGACATATATATCTAATTGGATGTAAGTTAGCATGAACTATTATTGTTGACATTACCCTTGAGGTAAAGGTTGGGAGGCGAAACTATAAGCCCCTATCTTTCTCTGTGTCCGATTAAAACTCCATAACCACAAGTATTGTATGAGTGTTAGCAATTGTGAAAGACTAAATGATAGTTGAGTATGTGGACTTGCTGAAAAGCTCTGACATAGACTCTTTCTGATGTTATGATAAATTACAATTGCTTCAACGACTGAGATTATAGTTTGTTGGTTCTCAATGAAGTTTCTGATTCATACTTGACATTGTGAATAGATTATTACATGAGCATAAGAAATCATATGACAATATCCATATATGTTGCTGTTATAAGAATGATCATGATGCCCTCATGTCCGTATTTTATTTTATCGACACCTCTACCTCTAAACATGTGGACATATTTATCGTTATCGGCTTCCGCTTGAGGACAAGCGAGGTCTAACCTTGGGGGAGTTGATACGTCCATTTTACATCATGCTTTTATATCGATATTTATTGCATTATAGACTGTTATTACACATTATGTCACAATACTTATGCCTATTCTCTCTTATTTTACAAGGTTTACATAAGGAGGGAGAATGCTGGCAGCTGGAATTCTGGGCTGGAAAAGGAGCAAATATTAGAGACCTATTCTGCACAACTCCAAAAGTCCTGAAACTCCACGGAAGTTGTTTTTGGAAATAATAAAAAATACTGAGCGAAGAAAATACCAGAGGGGGCCCACACCCTGGCCACGAGGGTGGGGGCGCGCCCCCTGCCTCGTGGGCCCCCTGGTGGCCCTCCGGTGCCCATCTTCTGCTATATGAAGTCTTTCGTCCGAGAAAAAATCATATGCAAGCTTTCGGGACGAGACTCCGCCGCCACGAGGCGGAACCTTGGCGGAACCAATCTAGGGCTCCGGCGGAGCTGTTCTGCCGGGGAAACTTCCCTCCGGGAGGGGGAAATCATCGCCATCGTCATCACCAACGCTCCTCTCATCGGGAGGGGGCCAATCTCCATCAACATCTTCACCAGCACCATCTCCTCTCAAACCCTAGTTCATCTCTTGTATCCAATTCTTGTCTCTAAGTCTGAGATTGGTACTTGTAGGTTGCTAGTAGTGTTGATTACTCCTTGTAGTTGATGCTAGTTGGTTTATTTGGTGGAAGATCATATGTTCAGATCCTTTATGCATATTAATACTCCTCTGATTATGAACATGAATATGCTTTGTGAGTAGTTACGTTTGTTCCTGAGGACATGGGAGAAGTCTTGCTATTAGTAGTCATGTGAATTTGGTATTCGTTCGATATTTTGATGAGATGTATGTTGTCTCTCCTCTAGTGGTGTTATGTGAACGTCGACTACATGACACTTCACCATTATTTGGGCCTAGAGTAGGGCATTGGGAAGTAATAAGTAGATGATGGGTTGCTACAGTGATAGAAGCTTAAACTCGAGTTTATGTGTTGCTTCGTAAGGGGCTGATTTGGATCCATATATTTCATGCTATGGTTAGGTTTACCTTAATACTTCTTTTGTAGTTGCGGATGCTTGCAATAGGAGTTAATAATAAGTGGGATGCTTGTCCAAGTAAGGACAGCACCCAAGCACCGGTCCACCCACATATCAAATTATCAAAGTACCGAACGCGAATCATATGAACGTGATGAAAACTAGCTTGACGATAATTCCCATGTGTCCACGGGAGCGCTTTCCTTTATATAAGAGTTTGTCCAGGCTTGTCCTTTGCTACAAAAAGGATTGGGCCACCTTGCTGCACTTTATTTACTTTTGTTACTTGTTGCTCGTTACAAATTATCTTATCACAAAACTATCTGTTACCTATAATTTCAATGCTTGCAGAGAATACCTTGCTGAAAACTGCTTATCATTTCCTTCTGCTCCTCGTTGGGTTCGACACTCTTACTTATCGAAAGGACTACGATAGATCTCCTATACTTGTGGGTCATCAATCACTAACAAAGGGAGTATGTGGAGCCGCATCCTACCGTGACCACCCGCAATGTGGCATCTCTCCAACATCGATGGGGATCATTCTGAAGGAAATATGCCCTAGAGGCAATAATAAAGTATTATATATTTCCTTATATCATGATAAATGTTTATTATTCATGCTAGAATTGTATTAACCGGAAACATAATACATGTGTGAATACATAGACAAACAGAGAGTCACTAGTATGCCTCTACTTGACTAGCTCGTTAATCAAAGATGGTTATGTTTCCTAGCCATAGACATGAGTTGTCATTTGATTAACGGGATCACCTCATTAGGAGAATGACGTGATTGACTTGACCCATTCCGTTAGCTTAGCACCCGAACGTTTAGTATGTTGCTATTGCTTTCTTCATGACTTATACATGTTCCTATGACTATGAGATTATGCAACTCCCATTTACCGGAGGAACACTTTGTGTGCTACCAAACGTCACAACGTAAATGGGTGATTATAAAGGTGCTCTATAGGTGTCTCCAAAGGTACTTGTTGGGTTGGCGTATTTCGAGATTAGGATTTGTCACTCCGATTGTCGGAGAGGTATCTCTGGGCCCACTCGGTAATGCACATCACTATAAGCCTTGCAAGCATTGTGATTAATGAGTTAGTTGCGGGATGATGTATTACGGAACGAGTAAAGAGACTTGCCAGTAACGAGATTGAACTAGGTATCGAGATACCGACGATCGAATCTCGGGCAAGTAACATACCGATGACAAAGGGAACAACGCATGTTGTTATGCGGTCTGACCGATAACGATTTTCGTAGAATATGTGGGAGCCAATATGGGCATCCAGGTTCCGCTATTGGTTATTGACCGGAGAGAGGTCTCGGCCATGTCTACATAGTTCTCGAACCCGTAGGGTCCGCACGCTTAACGTTACGATGACAGTTTTATTGAGTTTTGATGTACCGAAGGAGTTCGGAGTCCCGGATGAGATCGGGGACATGACGAGGAGTCTCGAAATGGCCGAGACGTAAAGATCGATATATTGGACGACTATATTCGGACTTCGGAAAGGTTTCGAGTGATTCGGGTATTTTTCGGAGTACCGGAGAGTTACGGGAATTCGTATTGGGCCTTGATGGGCCATACGGGAAAGGAGAGAAAGACCCCAAAGGGTGGCCGCACCCCTCCTCATGGGCTAGTCCGAATTGGACTAGGGAAGGGGGGCGCCCCCTTCCTTCTTTCTCCTTTCCCCTTCCCTTCTCCTACTCCCACAAGGAAAGGAGGAGTCCTACTCCCACCGGGAGTAGGACTCCCCCCTTTGGCGCGCCTCTCCCCTTGGCCGGCTGCCTCCTCCTTGCTCCTTTATATACGGGGGCAGGGGGCACCCCATGGACACAACAATTGATCTATTGATCTCTTAGCCGTGTGCGGTGCCCCCTCCACCATATTACACCTCGATAATACCGTTGCGGAGCTTAGGCGAAGCCCTGCGTCGGTGGAACATCATCATCGTCACCACGCCGTCGTGCTGACGAAACTCTCCCTCAACACTCGGCTGGATCGGAGTTCGAGGGACTTCATCGAGCTGAACGTGTGTAGAACTCGGAGGTGCCGTGCGTTCGGTACTTGATCGGTCGGATCGTGAAGACGTACGACTACATCAACCGCGTTGTGATAACGCTTCCGCTGTCGGTCTACGAGGGTACGTGGACAACACTCTCCCCTCTCGTTGCTATGCATCACCATGATCTTGCGTGTGTGTAGGAAATTTTTTGAAATTACTACGTTCCCCAACAGTGGTATCAGAGCCAGATTTTATGCGTTGATGCTATGCACGAGTAGAACACAAGTGAGTTGTGGGCGATATAAGTCATACTGCTTACCAGCATGTCATACTTTGGTTCAGCGGTATTGTGAGATGAAGCGGCCCGGACTGACATTACGCGTACGCTTACGCGAGACTGGTTTCACCGTTCGGAGCACTCGTTGCTTAAAGGTGACTGGCGGATGTCTGTCTCTCTCACTTTAGTTGAACCGAGTGTGGCTACGCCCGGTCCTTGCGAAGGTTAAAACAGCACCAACTTGACAAACTATCGTTGTGGTTTTGATGCTTAGGTAAGAACGGTTCTTGCTAAGCCTGTAGCAGCCACGTAAAACATGCAACAACAAAGTAGAGGACGTCTAACTTGTTTTTGCAAGGCATGTTGTGATGTGATATGGTCAAGACATGATGTGATATAATTTGTTGTATGAGATGATCATGTTTTGTAACCGAGTTATCGGCAACTGGCAGGAGCCATATGGTTGTCGCTTTATTGTATGAAATGCAATCGCCATGTAATAGTTTTACTTTATCACTAAGCGGTAGCGATAGTCGTAAAAGCAATTAGTTGGCGAGACGACAACGATACTACGATGGAGATCAAGGTGTCACGCCGGTGACGATGGTGATCATGACGGTGCTTCGGAGATGGAGATCACGAGCACGGTGCTTCGGAGATGGAGATCACAAGCACAAGATGATGATGGCCATATCATATCACTTATATTGATTGCATGTGATGTTAATCCTTTATGCATCTTATCTTGCTTTGATTGACGGTAGCATTATAAGATGATCTCTCACTAAAATTTCAAGATAAAGTGTTCTCCCTGAGTATGCACCGTTGTGAAAGTTTTTCGTGCTGAGACACCACGTGTTAATCGCGTGTGATAGGCTCTACGTTCAAATACAACGGGTGCAAAACAGTTGCACACGCGGAATACTCAGGTTAAACTTGACGAGCCTAGCATATACAGATATGGCCTCGGAACACAGAGACCGAAAGGTCGAGCGTGAATCATATAGTAGATATGATCAACATAGTGATGTTCACCATTTAAACTACTCCATCTCACGTGTTAATCGGACATGGTTTAGTTGATTTGGATCACGTAATCACTTAGATGATTAGAGGGATGTCTATCTAAGTGGGAGTTCTTAAGTAATATGATTAATTGAACTTAAATTTATCATGAACTTAGTCCTGATAGTATTTTGCAAATTATGTTGTAGATCAATAGCTCGCGTTGTTGCTTCCCTATGTTTATTTTTGATATGTTCCTAGAGAAAAATTATGTTGAAAGATGTTAGTAGCAAAGATGCGGATTGGATCCGTGATCTGAGGATTATCCTCATTGCTGCAAAGAAGAATTATGTCCTTGATGCACCGCTAGGTGACAGACCTATTACAGGAGCAGATGCAGACGTTATGAACGTTTGGCTAGCTCAGTATGATGACTACTTGATAGTTTAGTGCACCATGCTTAACGGCTTAGAATCGGGACTTCAAAGACGTTTTGAACGTCATGGACCATATGAGATGTTCTAGAAGTTGAAGTTAATATTTCAAGCAAATACCCGAGTTGAGAGATATGAAGTCTCCAACAAGTTCTATAGCTAAAAGATGGAGGAGAATCGCTCAACTAGTGAGCATGTGCTCAGATTGTCTGGGTACTACAATCGCTTGAGTCAAGTGGGAGTTAATCTTCCAGATAAAATAGTGATTGACAGAATTCTCTAGTCACCATCACCAAGTTAGTAGAACTTCGTGATGAACTATAGTATGTAAGGGATGACGAAAGTAATTCCCGAGCTCTTCGTGATGCTGAAATCGACGAAGGTAGAAATCAAGAAAGAGCATCAAGTGTTGATGGTTAACAAGACCACTAGTTTCAAGAAAAGGGCAAAGGGATAGAAGGGGAACTTCAAAAGAACGGCAAGCAAGTTGCTACTCAAGTGAAAAAGCCCAAGTCTGTACCTAAGCCTGAGACTAAGTGCTTCTACTGCAAAGGGACTGGTCACTGGAAACGGAACTACCCCAACTATTTGGTGGATAAGAAGGATGGCAAAGTGAACAAAGGTATATTGGATATACATGTTATTGATGTGTACTTTACTAGTGTTTATAGCAACCCCTCGGTATTTGATACTGGTTCAGTTGCTAAGAGTAGTAACTCGAAACGGGAGTTGCAGAATAAACTGAGACTAGTAAAAGGAGAGGTGATGATGTGTGTTGGAAGTAGTTCCAAGATTGATATGATCATCATCGCACACTCCCTATACCTTCGGGATTAGTGTTGAAACTAAATAAGTGTTATTTGGTGTTTGCGTTGAGCATGAATATGATTTGATCATGTTTATTGCAATACAGTTATTCATTTAAGTTAGAGAACAATTGTTGTTCTGTTTACATGAATAAAAAACTTTTATGGTCATACACACCAACAAAAATGGTTTGTTGGATCTCGATCGTAGTGATACACATATTCATAATATTGAAGCCAAAAGATGAAAAGTTAATAATGATAGTGCAACTTATTTGTGGCACTGCCGTTTAGGTCATATTGGTGTAAAGCGCATGAAGAAACTCCATACTGATGGGATTTTAGAATCACTTGATTATGAATCACTTGATGCTTGCGATCCGTGCCTCATGGGCAAGATGACTAAAACGCCGTTCTCCGGAACTATGGAGAGAGCAACAGATTTGTTGGAAATCATACATACAGATGTATGTGGCCCGATGAATATTGAGGCTCGTAGCAGGTATCATTATTTTCTGACCTTCACAGATGATTTGAGCAGATATGGGTATATCTACTTAATGAAACAGAAGTCTGAAACATTTGAAAAGTTCATATAATTTCAGAGTGAAGTAGAAAATCATCGTAACAAGAAAATAAAGTTTCTACGATCTGATCATGGAGACAAATATTTGAGTTACGAGTTTGGTCTTCAATTAAAACAATGTGGAATAGTTTCACAAATTCATGCCACCTGGAACACCACAGCATAATGGTGTGTCCGAATGTCATAACCGTACTTTATTGGATATAGTGCAATCTATGATGTCTCTTACCAATTTACCACTATCGTTTTGGGGTTATGCATTAGAGACAACTACATTCACGTTAAATAGGGCACCATCAAAATCCGTTGAGACGACGCCTTATGAACTGTGGTTTGGCAAGAAACCAAAGTTGTCGTTTCTTAAAGTTTGAGGTTGCGATGCTTATGTGAAAAAGTTTCATCCTGATAAGCTCAAACCCAAATCAGAGAAATGTGTCTTCATAGGATACCCAAAGGAGACAGTTGGGTACACCTTCTGTCACAGATCCGAAGGCAAGACATTTGTTGCTAAGTATGGATCCTTTCTAGAGAAGGAGTTTCTCTCAAAAGAAGTGAGTGGGAGGAAAGTAGAACTTGATGAGGTAACTGTACCTGCTCCCTTATTGGAAAGTAGTTCATCACAGAAATCTGTTCCTGTGACTCCTACACCAATTAGTGAGGAAGTTAATGATGATGATCATGTAAACTTCAGATCAAGTTACTACCAAACCTCGTAGGTAAAGCAGAGTGAGATCCACACCAGAGTGGTATGGTAATCCTGTTCTGGAGGTCATGTTATTTGACCATGACGAACCTACGAACTATGAGGAAGCGATGGTGAGCCCAGATTCCGCAAAATGGCTTGAGGCCATGAAATCTGAGATGAGATCCATGTATGAGAATAAAGTATGGACTTTGATTGACTTGCCCAATGATCGGCGAGCCATTGAGATTAAATGGATCTTCAAGAGGAAGACGGACGCTGATAGTAGTGTTACTATCTACAAAGCTAGAATTGTCGCAAAAGGTTTTCGACAAGTTCAAGGTGTTGACTACGATGAGAGAGTTTCTCACTCGTATCTATGCTTAAAGTCTGTCTGAATCATGTTAGCAATTGCCGCATTTTATGAAATCTGGCAAATGGATAAACAAAACTACATTCCTTAATGGATTTATTAAATAAGAGTTGTATATGATGCAACCAGGAGGTTTTGTCAATCCTAAAAGTGCTAACAAAATATGCAAGCTCCAGCGATCCATCTATGGACTGGTGCAAGCATCTCGGAGTTGGAATATACGCTTTGATAAGTTGATCAAAGGATATAGTTTTATACAGACTTGCGGTGAAGCCTGTATTTACAAGAAAGTGATAGGGAGCACTACAGCATTTCTGATAAAGTATATGTGAATGACATATTGTTGATCGAAAATAATGTAGAATTATTCTGCAAAGCATAAAGGAGTGTTTGAAAGGAGTTTTTCAAAGAAAGACCTCGGTGAAGCTGCTTACATATTGAGCATCGAGATCTATAGAGATAGATCAAGACACTTGATAAGTTTTTTCAATGAGTACATACCTTAACAAGATTTTGAAGTAGTTCAAAATAGAACAGTCAAAGAAAGAGTTCTTGCCTGTGTTACAAGGTGTGAAATTGAGTAAGACTCAAAGCCCGACCACGGCAGAAGATAGAAAGAGAATGAAAGTCATTCCCTATGCCTTGGCCATAGGTTCTATAAAGTATGCCATGCTGTGTACCAGATCTATTGTATACCCCACACTGATTTTGGCATGGGAGTACAATAGTGATCTAGGAGTAGATCACTGGACAGCGGTGAAAATTATCCTTAGTGGAATAAGGATATGTTTCTCGATTATGGAAGTGACAAAAGGTTCGTCGTAAAGGGTTACGTCGATGCAAGTTTTGACACTAAATCTAGATGACTCTAAGTCTCGGTCTAGATACATATTGAAAGTGGGAGCAATTAGCTAGAGTAGCTCCGTGCAGAGCATTGTAAACATAGAAATTTGCAAAATACTTACGGATCTGTATGTGACAGACCCGTTGACTAAAATTATCTCACAATCAAAACATGATCACACCTTAGTACTCTTTGGGTGTTAATCACATAGCGATGTGAACTAGATTATTGACTCTAGTAAACCCTTTGAGTGTTGGTCACATAGAGATGTGAACTATGGGTGTTAATCACATGGTGATGTGAATTATTGATGTTAAATCACATGGCGATGTGAACTAGATTATTGACTCTAGTGCAAGTAGGAGACTGAAGGAAATATGCCCTAGAGGCAATAATAAATTATTATATATTTCCTTATATCATGATAAATGTTTATTATTCATGCTAGAATTGTATTAACCGGAAACATAATACATGTGTGAATACATAGACAAACAGAGTGTCACTAGTATGCCTCTACTTGACTAGCTCGTTAATCAAAGATGGTTATGTTTCCTAGCCATAGACATGAGTTGTCATTTGATTAACGGGATCACCTCATTAGGAGAATGACGTGATTGACTTGACCCATTCCGTTAGCTTAGCACCCGATCGTTTAGTATGTTGCTACTGCTTTCTTCATGACTTATACATGTTCCTATGACTATGAGATTATGCAACTCCCGTTTACCGGAGGAACACTTTGTGTGCTACCAAACGTCACAACGTAAATGGGTGATTATAAAGGTGCTCTACAGGTGTCTCCAAAGGTACTTGTTGGGTTGGCATATTTCGAGATTAGGATTTGTCACTCCGATTGTCGGAGAGGTATCTCTGGGCCCACTCGGTAATGCACATCACTATAAGCCTTGCACATTGTGATTAATGAGTTAGTTGCGGGATGATGTATTACGGAACGAGTAAAGAGACTTGCCAGTAACGAGATTG
Organism: Aegilops tauschii subsp. strangulata; assembly: GCF_002575655.3. NCBI lineage: Eukaryota > Viridiplantae > Streptophyta > Magnoliopsida > Poales > Poaceae > Aegilops > Aegilops tauschii. The sequence continues at coordinate 116,552,704 of NC_053041.3, forward strand.
AACTAGGTATCGAGATACCGACGATCGAATCTCGGGCAAGTAACATACCGATGACAAAGGGAACAACGTATGTTGTTATGCGGTCTGACCGATAAAGATCTTCGTAGAAAATGTGAGAGCCAATATGGGCATCCAGGTTCCGCTATTGGTTATTGACCGGAGAGAGGTCTCAGTCATGTCTACATAGTTCTCGAACCCGTAGGGTCCGCACGCTTAACGTTACGATGACAGTTTTATTGAGTTTTGATGTACCGAAGGAGTTCGGAGTCCCGGATGAGATCGGGGACATGACGAGGAGTCTCGAAATGGCCGAGACGTAAAGATCGATATATTGGACGACTATATTCGGACTTCGGAAAGGTTTCAAGTGATTCGGCTATTTTTCGGAGTACCGAAGAGTTACGGGAATTCGTATTGGGCCTTGATGGGCCATACGGGAAAGGAGAAAAAGACCCCAAAGGATGGCCGCACCCCTCCTCATGGGCTAGTCCGAATTGGACTAGGGAGGGGGGGGCGCCCCCTTCCTTCTTTCTCCTTTCCCCTTCCCTTCTCCTACTCCCACAAGGAAAGGAGGAGTCCTACTCCCACCGGGAGTAGGACTCCCCCCTTTGGCGCGCCTCTCCCCTTGGCCGGCTGCCTCCTCCTTGCTCCTTTATATACGGGGGCAGGGGGCACCCCATGGACACAGCAATTGATCTATTGATCTCTTAGCCGTGTGCGGTGCCCCCTCCACCATATTACACCTCGATAATACCGTTGCGGAGCTTAGGCGAAGCCCTGCGTCGGTGGAACACCATCATCGTCACCACGCCGTCGTGCTGACGAAACTCTCCCTCAACACTCGGCTGGATCGGAGTTCGAGGGACGTCATCGAGCTGAACGTGTGTAGAACTCGGAGGTGTCGTGCGTTCGGTACTTGATCGGTCGGATCGTGAAGACGTACGACTACATCAACCGCGTTGTGATAACGCTTCCGCTGTCGGTCTACGAGGGTACGTGGACAACACTCTCCCCTCTCGTTGCTATGCATCACCATGATCTTGCGTGTGCGTAAGATTTTTTTTTGAAATTACTACGTTCCCCTACACATTCAAGGGAAAATGAACAAGTACGCCGGCTACTACTCACAAGTGAAAGTGGGATGGGAGTGCCAACTCACGTAAGCGCAATTGCTTCATATCGTCGTCATTTGCATATGCTTCTTGTGTTTGCATTCTCGTGCGCATACATATGTTGTTTTCTAGACGGTGGTGGCGGCCACTTTGTATCACGAGGTGAAGAAGAAGTCGTTTGCTTTTAGCCATTGTTGCATCATATTGAATGGCAAGCCAAAGTGGAACCAAGTTGTGCCCGATCTTCCACCAATCAGTTGGGTTGAAGGATGAAGACGACGATGTTTTCGTCACCAATGGAAGAGCCATCGTGCCAAAGGATAACCGACAAGTCGTGGGAAACAAGTGGGAGAAAGCATGGGCCTCCCGTGACGCCGCAGCTACAAAAATGTCGTCCACATGGACGAGCATTTTTTCGGTAAGGGAGAACAACAAAGAGGAGAGGTACAAGCTCATGTTGGATGCGCAAAAGGAGAGGATGGAATGGGACTGGAAGAGGGCGGAGAAGAAGCTCAAAATTGAGAGGGAGAAGATCGAGTTGGAGAAGCAAGAGGCGGCGATCAAATGGGAACTCGAGAAGGTCAAGACATTTGGCGAGATTGAGCTTGAGAAGGAGAGGTTGCAACTCGTACGGGACGCGGAGGATGCGGAGATGATGTTGGCGGTCGAAACCCTCTTGGATGAGCATGAAAAGAAGTGGCTTGCGGACAAGAGAAGGAGGAGATCAACGACCGTAGGGAGTACGAGGCGGGTGAGGGCGGCAGCGGAAGCGGATCATGCAGCTCGGATGTAGGCGGAGCAGGATGAGCAGGACACATTCCACCTGGAGCAGGACGCATTCCGCTCGGAGCACGTGCCCGGCCAGTGATTTGAAGCTATCCGTCACGCTCGGACATTGATTTCATTTTGGCTTGTCCGATTTTGTTGAACTATGATTTGCTTTGGCTTTGCTTCGAACTGTTGAATTCGGATAATTTGTATCGTACGATCGTCGTGCATGGATTTGATGATTGAAATCTGAGGTATGTGATTGTGCGGCGCAACAAATGAGGTGCCGGCAGGCGCTGTCCGCACCCGGAAGCGCCCGCGGGCGTATAGGGGGGCTGGATTTGCCAAGTCCGTCTGTAGATGCTCTTATGAACCTAAAGCCATCTTGCGGATCTGCTAAGTGCATCTTGAGTTTACTTATATGTAGCACCAAAGCAGAGGGTTAATCGTATAGCCCATGATCATTAGCACATAGTCTAATTAATAGTCTAGTTCTATGATTGAAATGTTTATGCAAGTTTTGATACAATTGATGGAAGGTCCACATCTATTTGAAAGCGATGCTACTGCACAGCAGTACAAACAAGAATGCCTCCAAGCCGACAGTGACTTGCTACCCACACAAAATCACGGAAAATATTCAAATGTGATGTATGATACTTTTTGGATTAAAGGAGTAAGATATCCAAATCTTCTTTAAGAAAGAGTTGAAGCAAGGAAGGCACATGAAACTTGTCAGTTCTAGCACAAAAAAAGTGTGGATAAGTACGCATCCATTCAGTGAAAGATTAAAAGACACATCACAACTATGAATGGTGAAACCAACTACTGAACATCTTTTTAATATACATTGATCAATTTTTAGTTAAACTTTTCTTAAAACATATAATAAAACATTATAAAATATATTTTATTATCTAACAGGTTTTTAAATATTTATCCCATTAAGACAACAATCGTTCTATTTTTTTTTGAGAAAACCTGACTAAAAACTGAAGGGAAACAATACCGCTTGCAACAGAGTGGGTCGACCCATTTGCCATGCCTTTTTTAGGCAGAACCTTTCCTGTTTGACGCGAACGTGCTGCGATTCGATCGCGTGTTTTGCTAGAACCAGCAGGTCTGGGTGGTAGAAACGGAGCTACATGATGCCGCATGGTCCACGAGTGATGAGCCCGGTGCTGCGATCGGCAAACCTGATTGCTGCAACCAACAACAACTGGTGTTGGAACGTTTCGCGGGAGCGACATCGGTGCTGCGACTGGCGACAGACAGAGATGCGGCGACACCATGATGCCAAACTACCATTGAAGCGCTGCGGATGGGCTATGATTTTGCGCCGACGCTGCAACAAAAATATGTGGGGGCGATGCCCTCCTCTCGTGGTGGGGGTGGGAGCGGGAGCGAAGGGAAACTCAACAAAATCAAGTTTTGATTGCAACCGTCACATCGGACGTCATGGAAGGCAACAGATCGGTCGACCGGTGCCTAGCACCCTTTTTTCTTACTAGAAAGCATCAATTACAACGTAGACACACACACACTCACACCATCGCACTCACGCACTAACACAATGCCTATTGACGACCGGGTTGAAATTTAATTCACATGATTGCAGAACACTTGAATATGGAGAAAGCATGATTACATTGTCGCACATAGTAAAAAATTACAAGAATTTAGAATTGTCGCTTCAAATTTGATTGGATAGAAATTGTCTTTTAAAATGTAGTGTGAAAATTTCTAACAAAATAAACAACCCATACAACAAATATTCGTAAGGATTTTCATACTCCAAATTCTTTTGAAAGTCTCCGAAGCGAAGAGACCGTGAGCGGTGAGCCTATGCCTATGGGAGTAAGAGTATCTTGAGCAGTTCCCTAAACCTCTCTTCCCCTTGAGTGTATTTAAGGGCTCTTTCTATAATTTTATTGGGTTTTACGGGTATACGGCCGCAACAACTCCCCTACAAACCTCTTTCCAAACTAAGATTGACACATGTGTCCTACCTGTCAGTGCAACGCTCTCTCACGCGCGTGCATGGAAGACCTCGGCGACCGATGAAGCTCCGATGGTTGCCTACATGTGGCGGCCGGGCAGGCGGCAGCAGCGGCGATAACATGGGTGTCCGGCGGTCATTTGCGGCGACGTGCTGACGTGGCATGTGTTGAAAAAAATATAGGGAGAGAAGCAACGCTTTTTTTTTTTACCTTAGGAGAGAAGCATCGCTTCTTCTATTGGAGGGGTGATGAGTGTTTTTTTTAAGAGATTCAACTTTCTTTGGTTTAGGGTCTCAACTTCTCTTATACGTGTATTTTTTTTAAAAAACGGGGCTATATGTGTATTTTCTAATAGACTGGAGATGTTTCAATAAGAGGCTCTTTTATAAATATTCCCGCAAAAAAAAACTCTTTCATATAAATAACGAAACGTCGTTGAAATAAGAAGTCAACTGACTCGGGCGATGAGGACGAGACCCACAGCCATATGCACCGCCACGTCACCGATCCGCACCTCGTCGGGGATCTCGCACCAGTAAGCGCCGAGCACGCGGATCGTGTGCTTCCTCCCCGCAACCTCCAGCCGTTAGATCCAATCAATCACCAAAACGCAATCCAAGACCCTCTCCAACACGATCGGAAGAAACCGCCTGGGCCACGCTTCCCTTGCCCACACCCGTCACCTATAAAATTCCCACCCCACTTCTCTCCTCTCCTCACAACCCAATCCGTCGCGATCCACTTCAAGTTCCCCAAATACCCAACACCGCAGCGCGCGCAAGCCGAAGCCCGGTTCGCAGTCGACGAGAAGGAGGAGAGATCGATGGCGCGTACGAAGCAGACCGCCCGGAAGTCTACCGGCGGCAAGGCGCCTCGCAAGCAGCTGGCCACCAAGGCGGCGAGGAAGTCGGCGCCGACCACCGGCGGCGTGAAGAAGCCCCACCGCTACAGGCCCGGCACGGTGGCGCTGCGTGAGATCCGCAAGTACCAGAAGAGCACGGAGCTGCTCATCCGCAAGCTGCCGTTCCAGCGCCTGGTGCGGGAGATCGCGCAGGACTTCAAGACGGACCTCCGGTTCCAGAGCCACGCCGTGCTGGCGCTCCAGGAGGCTGCCGAGGCGTATCTCGTCGGGCTCTTCGAGGACACCAACCTCTGCGCCATCCACGCCAAGCGAGTCACCATCATGCCCAAGGACATCCAGCTCGCCCGCCGCATCCGCGGGGAGCGCGCCTAGATCAAGCATCTGCCTTAGCAACTTCCATCGCCGGATTGCTGCAATGTAGTGTAGCTGTCCGTTCGTCGCCTCTGGTTTCAGATCGTGTTAGCAATAGGCAATAGGCCACTTTTATTTTGTTGTAAAAAAATATTCTTGTTGGTTACATAGTTACAATGACTCGTTTCCATATTTCGTCTATATGGTTGGCTTGTGCTAAAATGCAAACAAATGGCTCGTTGTTTCAGAGCAATTCTGTAATTTCAGCGCTCTGTTCTTTGATCCTGTTGAATTTTGCTGTCCTGGCTTTGTCTTCTCTTGGTGTGGTGCCGTTTGGCCTGATTCCTGTGTTGCGGTGTTGAGAGAATTTTGACTTCGGTGCACACGCGGAACACGGTTGTCATTGTGATCTTTGTAACAGCGCGAACATAAAAGACACGCATCACGACCACCACTTATCTAACTTTTCTGGGCGACCTTAGAACAAATTTTGTTAATTTTCTGTTGCAGTTTTGATACCGTTCACTTCAATAATACTAATAATTTACGGACGCGGATTTGGTGAACATGGGTGCGCGCGCCCTTTTATGAATAGTAAATTTAGAAAAATGTTAGAAAAAATTAGAAAAAATCTGAATTTATTTTTGTAATATACATAGCAAACCGGTATACTCGCATATGAAGTTTCATGAAGAAATCACAACTGTGATAATCTAGGTTAAAATGATAAAATCAAAACTATATTAAAAAACACTGTTTAATGAATAGTATGGTCAAATTTGTATTTTCTTTACTAGAAATACCGTGGGTGTCAATACATCATGAAACTTCACCCGTGAGTAAAATGATCTACTAAGTTTTATATCGCGAAGTTTTTTTATTTTTTTAATTTTTTTTGAATTTACTATTCACGTGGGTGCGCGAGCATTCATGTTTATCTTTGTATTTTCGATAATTTACCTATTAGAGAAATATGGAGATTTTATCTTAGTTGGACAACAAAGTCACAATAAACGCGGAATACCCGTGTTTCCATTTGGTTATTTGTCTCGGTTCTTGATACCGGCAGTTGGTGAAAAAAAACACGACGTTTGTGAGAAAAAATAATCATTTGATTTAGTTTGTTGCTCTTCATTAGCAGGGGAAAAGGAATATCTATCTGCCTAGCTTTGGTAGATTTCCTCAACCCAAGTGAAAAACAAAAATTCTGAGAATCTATGAGGTGGATAAGTCCGACGACTCAGCAGTAGTGCGGAATTGAATTTCTAGTCTAGATCTGATCTGTAGTAAGGGGCAATACATACCAAAAGATTTGAAGAAGGCACATCTAATCTGTAGTAAGGGGCAGTACATACCAAAAGATCCGAAAAAGGAAGGCACATCATACAACCAACCCACCCATAGCCAATCTAGCTGTTGAGAGAAAATTGATTTTTTTCCATAGAAGTCCTTGAGTACACATAGCTATGGCGGATCTTTTGCGAGATCCAGTGTTTCAAAGTGACCCAGTAAAGTGGAATTTATGTGTATATATTATTTGTTCATCTACCATTTGATTTTGTTAGAATTTTTAAGCCAGCTTCCAAGAATTCCGCAAACCGTACATTATTATTTGGAACGAAGACAAACGAATGTTACATTCATTTTTCGAATTTCAATGGTTCTGTAAGCCACCCTATTGTCTTGAGCCCTAAGTTGTTTACTCAAATTTATTGGCATTCTTTGTCAAACGCATGCCTGACGTACCCATAAATATTGTGCACTCTGTTTTGCTCGTTAGAGCATCTCCAATAGCTGCGATATTTTAGGACACAAAAAAGGGTGTTGTAATTTTTTTGGGCACAAAAACTATGCAATTTAAGCATCACATAGTGTCGTCTCCAACAGCTGCCCTAAAATGGGGCACCCATAACCAACAACTGCCCTAAAATAGGGCACCCATAACTTGTAATTTTGAATTATTGGGCTCAGGAATTCTTCTGTAATTTAAATGCTCAGATCATGTCACATGACTTACATTTCTACTCTATGGGATCTTACGGAACATGTTCATGGATGACATGGTTGCGGTATGATCATAAAAGATATTCTCCTCAAGTGAACCGGCCTATCCTTCCTAAGTAGGGGACTTACATATTGATTGGATGCGGAGAAACCTTTGGTTGTGAATTCTAATGTGGTAGATCCAGGCAAAACCATTTTTTAAATGATCACTCGAACTACTTTGATCATATTTCATACTTCGGAACTACTTCGACCACATTCCAAGTATACATGCAACACAGTTCAACTACAAACTTAAACTAGTCTGACATGCAAACTTAAACTACAAATTTAAACTACTACGACATGCAAACTACAAACAAACTACAGATTGTCCCAGTCAAAGTCATCGTCAGAATCCTCCTTCTCCTTGACCCCGAATGAAGGCCATGCCTCGGCGTTGTTCTTGTGCTTCTTGGGATCCCTCTTCTAGTAGAACTCCATTTCGTTCTAGACATACTCTGGATGCTCCCTCACAAACCTGGCCAACGCCTCTTGTTGCTATCTCGTATAGTCCCGCTCGTCGATGACAATGTGGGTCGCCGGCTTGATCGGGCTAGACTCAATGGTCACCGGAGGCTCGACATCCTCCGTTGCCGCACGAGACTGTTAGGCAAGGTGGAATTAACTATGCCCAACTTGTCGATAAGTTTATGTTATCCTTTATTGTAGCTAAAGAAAAGATACATGCATTTTGGTACTAGCAGGATTGTTACATGCTTGCAGATACGTGTAGTTTCAGTTTGGCTTGTGATATTCACATTTTTATCAAAATTAATTTCATACTTGATGCAGAAAGATCATCCAGAAATGAGCAGATTTCATGTAATCTGGGTGGCACTCGCACACGTATTGTACGTACAGAATTTTCGTTTCCACAACACTGGAACATCGGTAACATACTTTGGCAAGTCTGATGTGCGTCATCTTCAGTCTATTGGAAAGAAAATATTTACCCAAAATTTTTATAAACTGATTAACTGAGTTTGACATATGACTTCCATCATTTCCCCATTGGCTTATTTTAGGGATGCTAAACATGGGTACTGCTTCCATGTTTTCTCTCATGAATAGATGAAGCTCTGGTAACTTATGAGCCGGCGTGCTTCTACTCTTTCCACCAAGTTGGGAATATGTGTGAGTGTGAACTTCCATGGAATTGTTTCCTGTATTTCTCATATTTGATTCACAATTAGCTTGGCGATCAAGGTATGTTACTAAATTTCTAGTTCAGTTTTGAATATATCACTATCCAACCCCAAGACTCCATGTACTGGTCTTTTCTTTTCATGATCTGTTTTAGGAGCACACAACTATACAAAGAGTATGCATTTAATAGGTATACCTAAGCTTCTTTATTCATTTCGAAATAATTACTGGGGTTGCTTTAATGTGTATGAGTTCCAGAGGTATAAACTAGATCTGTGTAGGTAAATTTGGTGCAGTAATGCACTAACCCAAGAAAACCACACCCCAAGCCTCTTATAATCATAGATATCACAAGGCAACCATCCTAGCATTCTTTCAAGATTAATCTTCCTTCCAAGGAAAATCTTGGAACGTTCTTATCTTTTTGCAGTTCATGTCTGACTGTTTTCCATAGATTGAAGAGATGTCACTTCGTTTAATTTTTTCCATTGCTCTTTCCATCTTACAAAGCATCACTGAAACTTCACTATCTGGACGAATGAAGTTATAATCTGGTCTTACTTCGTGTGTTACAGTCTTGTGCTATACTTTTTGGGGATGAAGTACATTTCCATTACTAATTAATGCTTATCTTTTTTAGCATGGATGTGATCACACATTATATCTCAATCTCATAATGTCTTCAAATTTGAATGAAATGATTTTTCAGACATACCCTGATAATTCTAATCTGAATGCTGTAACAGAAGAAACAAGACTTCTCCTTACTCTTGAATAACAAACTATCCCTCAACTTGTCTGGGAGCTACCTTTGAGGACATGATAGATAGAGTTATCGTGGACATTCTGATAGAATTGTCGCTGATGCATGATTGAGGTGGTGATGATGGCTGTAGTGAAGGATGACATAGGGTTGCTTGAAGGTGGTTGCTGGAGCACGCATTGCTATTATGACTGTTGTCAAGTTTCTTTGTATTTGGTGTTTTTCTTTCACTAAAGCTTGTATCAAACAATGATGGTATGTTTTGTAAATGGATTTCTGTAGATTTATAGCTTTTCAATATCCAATTTGTTCTACCTAATACAATGAACCATCACATCACCATTTTTATGCACGACCTTAAAAAAACCATTTTTATGCACCAAGATTTGGATTGTCAAACTGCACATGACTAAGAATATGAGTTCTGCACTCTTCATAGTGTCGCTACAAATTTTAACATATAGCTATTGCCATGTGTCTTTATGTTTCTTTCAAAATGGCATGTTGTCATATCTTCATATATTTATAATAATACCTACCATTATATTCTCTAAATGGATGGGCGCAGCAAGGCACGCCTTTGATGATAGTATCTATTGAAGATGCTCTCATATTGATGACATCTGTGGTGTACTACTCGTTTTGGTTTCCTTCAATGAAATGGGAGCCGGGGAGATCTTCTCTTTTATATAAAAAGCACTTTTTTGAGAATGAGGGAGCGTGCACCAGACTCTCCATTGTGTATCTCCAAAGTACAATTCACTAGTAGAAAAACAGCCATTTGTCCCGGTTCGTAAGGCCCATTTGTCCCGGTTGGGGAACCGGGACTAAAGGGTCGGTACTAAATCCCTATACCTTGAGTCCCGGTTCTTACACCAACCGGGACAGACGGGCCTCCAGGTGGCCGCTGCGGCGAGCCCAGGCAGGAGGGCCTTTGGTCCCGGTTGGTAGCACTAACCGGGACCAAAAGGCATCCACGCGTCAGCAGCTGGCAGGAGCTGAGGTTTTTTTGAAAGGGGGTGGGTTTAGGGGGTTTTGTAGGGTTAATTTAGGTGTTTCATATATTGTGTTAGCTAGCTAATTAATAGAGAGAAGTGTCCTCCCTTATCTCCGTGCTTGGTCGACGCTACATACTATACGTATAGAGAGGACTCGACACGCTAGCTAGTAAGAAAATGAAGGAAACCATTAAGTACAGAAGATCGTCATGAACATATGCATACAGAGGGAAGTGATATCGACCTCTCCTTCTCCGAGAGATTGGTCGAACAACAAGTTTTCGTATATCTATCCGACGCTACTGGCTACATATATACAATATAAGATCTCTTACAATATAATCCCCTAATTATATATGAACTCAGGTTCCACATGGTATTCTCCGTCTTTATTGATCACGTGGTCAAGAAAGAATGCCGCCAATTCCTCCTGAATTGCTCGCATGCGATCTGGTGCTAGGAGTTCATCCCGCATCTGAAACATCTAATTTGAAGAAGGGGGTCAATACATATATATGAATGAATGAAACTCAACACAAATGATGGTAATAAAATAAAATTGTGAATATTATTGCTTACGCACTTCATATTTTTTTTAGAGTAGCCCCGCTCACAGGTCGTGTGGCGGATGGAATCGCAAACGTAGTATCCACATTAATTATCCCCGACTTCCTGCCACAACCACTTTACAAGAAATAGAGGTCAATCAAACTGATAAGCAAGCATGCTAAATGGTATTGATGAAACTAGCGCTTGAATCACTAGGAGATGCGCGGAACTAGCTAGTAGTACTTACTTTCGGGTGTGTAAATCGCAGCTTCCCCGGCAGTCCCAGAGCTTTTGCGGTGAATTTTTTCCAAACCCTGCCAGACAAAGAAAACAATTACTTGATATCAGAAAATGAACAAAGTTGCTGATATGGTGCGATAATGATCGATTTAACTTACTTCTCGAGCATCTCAGTCATGTCCGCATACTCCTGGGGATCTTTTCGTCTCGAGTCTAAGACGGTTACTAGTCTCTGCTCAAGCTTAATCTCTAGGAGAATATAGTGGAACCTGCGCACGCATGCATAACTCATCAATTACATTACTATAACCTCGACTAAAAAGGGAAACCGAATATGTACAAGACAGTAACACTCACTTGAAGTTGTAAGAAAAGAGTATTATATCTTTGTTTTGATTTATTACCAACGATCGTAGCAAGTTGGCCTTGGTATCTTTGGCATGAAATTTAACCGTAAATGCATCTATGATATTTGTGTTAATGAACCCAATATCACCGATTTGTCTTTTCTTCAATTCGGCGATCTTCAATCTGCATAATATAGTGAGGATAATTATATATACATGCAATGAAAGAGCTGAGTTATATATAGAGACTTAATGACAGAAGTACTACTTACAGACAGTAGCAAGTGACCGTTAATTTATCGAGGGCCTTTTGATTGAAAAACTGAAAGAACTCCTCAAATGGAACAGACAACAAATCAATTCCAACGAGGTCATGCTCCTCTTTAACTCTCAGCGTCAAGGTATCCTTCCCCCCAGACTCTCTTCAGGTTTTCATGTACCAATCACTACAAAAAAATACACTTCCGTGATGATACGTGTTTGTCACAGTAGGTCGCGTTTTTTGTCATGCATGTACATCCATGACAAATTTATGACAGAATGAAGATAGTCATACCCGTGCTATCGTAGAAGTGTTCCATGACATTACCAAAATTATCATCACGGAAGTGTCCACTTCCATGACGATAAATCGCGCGTCACAGAAGTGCTTTCGTCAAGGGTGACCGACACATGGCATCCACCGTAATGGAACGCCGTTAAGCTATCGGGTCGGGTTTTGGATCCGATAACCCATTAACAGCCCCGACCAATGGGGATTTTCCACGTGTAAAATCATCATTGGCTAGAGGAAACACGTGTCGGCTCATCGTTGGGATAGATGCCATCCACTCACTGGACAGAAGGCGCCTATGATACGTTGACACGTGGCACGGCCCAACAGTGGCCCATTCCCGTGAAAAGGCCGGCCCGTTTGACTTGGTCAAAAGCTGGCGGGCCGGCCCATGGAAAGCCTGTTAACGGCCTGTTCGCATATAGCCCATTTACAGCCCGCTAACCCAAGGCCCGTTACGCCCTATCCGAATTAGGCCCAGTAGCGTCATTTGGGCCATCCAATATGATTCCAGCCCGTTTTCACTTCTGGCCCATGTATAGCCCATGATGTCTTTCGGCCCATATGAGGCCCTTTGTAACTCTTGGCCCATTAGCGGCCCGTGCTGAAACTGGCCCGTAATGAACAGTGTATTACTTTATACCCATTAACGGCCCGTGGTGAAACTGGCCCGTAATGAACAGTGTATCACTTTATACCCATTAACGGCCCGTTATTCCGTTGGGCCGTTTCCAGCCCAAGTTAACTTTCGGCCTTCTGAGGGCCCATTTATTCTTGGGCTCATTTGCAGCATTCGGTTACTTACGGCCCGTTAATGTCATTTTCTGCTTGTGGGCCAAATTCAGCCCGTCGTTACAGTCGGCCCGTTTGTGGACCGTTAGTCTGTTGGGCCATTTTCATAGCATCACCAAATACGGCCTATTAACGATGGCCCGTTATGGTCGGCCCATGAACGGACGATTCCAACTCTAGCCCGTTTACGGCCATAATGCGGTCTGTTTGGCCCATGTTTGGCCAATTGATCATACGGCCCGTATAAGGCCCATTGATGATACAACCCGCAGAAGGCCCATTGTTTCTATGGCCCGTAGAAGGCCCATTGTTTCTACGGCCCGTAGAAGGCCCACTGTTTCTACGGCCAGTAGGAGGCCTAGTGTCACTACAGTAAATATTAGCCCATGGTTATTGTGGCCTAGTTTTAAAAAATAGGTTATTGCAGCCACTAGCTAACCGCGGAAAAAGAACTGCAATGACTACAAGCAAACAAATAAACAAGACAACAAGGAAATAAATAAGCAAGCAACTACCGCTAGGCTATCACGGCTATTACACATATTACATCCACTGGGCATCAAAGTTCGCCACGAGTGCAAATATAGGGAACAAAGCAGCATATCATATACACTGGTTGTCAAAGTTGGCGACCAGCGCAAATAAACGCCGCAGCAAAACAAATCCAGAACTGAAACCACTTCAGAAGATCTCAAGAAACAATATCCTGGGTACCCATAATGCTGGCAAGATGCTTAGCAAGCTTATTAACTTTATCTTGTTTGGCGCTTAAATCCTCCAGCGCTTGCTGTTGCACCAGAAAATATGCATCTGAATTCTAGAGGGACTTCCTCAGTCCTTCAGCTTCCTGTCGCAGCACATCTGATCCATGTCTTTCAACTTGAAGTTGAGACTCAAGAAGACGAACTGATTCAGGCAGCGAGTTCGAAGAGCTTGTGCCAGCAGTAGTGGCCAGTAACTCGAACACTACATCAAGACATGACTTTTGGGTTCCCTCACTATCGTCAAGATAGTTTTTATCAGCTTTCTTGGAGACCAACAGGGATGTCTCACTATCTTGAACCTTATCTGCATTACTTCCTTTACCATTGGATAACGTAGTACTGTTCTCCAATATTTTGTCCGCATTCTAAAAGAGAAACAAGCAGACACATCACATGTTTACCATGTTGTATATGAAACTCATTTTGGTAAATGAGTTCAGTAGTAAAGTGGACAGGATAACAGCATGAAACAAACATATATCTATGTACCATGGTCACTTTATGGTCTATATCATTCTAGTTTTTGTTGCCAAATCAAGATAGAGACACAGTTCAAATAATATTTGTTCAAGACAAAGCATAATAGACAGAATATAAGTGTGGGTAACTATAGAGCAATAACAACACTTGTAATGTGCATGACATGAGAACAGAACTGTTTATTCAATTGAAACTGAAATCAACATAGAGCAGGTTACAACAGCAAACCAGTTAAAGAAACAGGTTTAAAACATACCTGTTGCGCCATTGGAGTTTCAATTCCATCCTTCAAATTTGAAAATAGTTGGTATGAGTAAATACAGTAATGCAAGAGCAAAGGAGTATGAACCATAGCTACAGAACCTGACCTGAGAACAAATCTTCTTCTCCTTTAAGCGTTGAGTTGGGATTCGGAGTGGTGGTCCTCGTGCTTTGGGCACTGCAGTTCCCTTACTAACTGCTCGTGTTTGGGTGCTCTGTGGTGGAGACGGTGCTGTGTCAACTGGAACTGGGTTACTATCTGCCGGGGTTGGGGTTAGAAGGGGTGTAGCTGGTTCTCTGTCCAACTGGGTAGGGGTACAATCTGCGAGAGTCTGGGTTATGTGTGGTGGGTCTGGTCCTTGGGCAAGTACAACCGTGGTTCTATCTGCATCAACTGGTAGCACTATCTTTTCTGAAGACCGTGTTGTTACTCCCTTAGATACTGCCATCACGCTCTCCAATTCAAATGGCTGATAAACAAGAAAAGTAATTGAAAGTATAGACATTGTATGATAGACAGGTGCAATGGATAGTGGGGAATAAAAGAGGGCATGAAATAATTCATATTTATGTTGTCTAACCAAACAGGATAGCATGACACAATTTCACATATATGATGGCTAACTAAACAGGATAACATGACACAATTTCACATTATGATGGCTAACTAAAAAAGATGGAAAGACATAGTTCAAAATATGAGACTATGTAAACAGGATGACATGACATAACTATATAATGTGTTTATTAAATAGGTTGGCATGCCATAATTCACATACATTCACGGATAGAATGCCATAATTCAAAATATGATGACTGTAAACACTAAACAGGATGAGATGATATAACTATATGATGTCTTTATTAAATGGGTTGCCATGCCATAATTCAGATAGATGATGTGTATGTACTATGTAAACATGATGGCATGATATAATTCAAATATATGATTTATATAGTAAGCAAGTAAGCAGATGGCAATCCATATATGATGTAAAAACTAAGCAATGCAAGACAACATGCATGACATGGGTAATATAACCCTGCCAAGTTTGAGCATAGACCTCAAGGGGGAAATAGGACTGGTCATCAGTCTCTGAATCCTCCTCTGAGGAGCTCTCTGTAACCAGCAAGATGTCTGCTTCAGCAGGTAGCATTGTCTGCTCTGAATACCTTGTTTTCACTCCAGATACTTCCATCACCGCTTCAAATGGCTGATGCACAGGAAGAGTAGTTGAATATACAAACGTTGTCGACAAATGGAACACGTAATACAAAAAAAATGATAGCATGATATAATTCACATACATGATGATTGGCTAAACAGCATGGCATTGCATAATTCACATATATAATGCCTTTGCAACAAGATAGCATTGTATAATTCACATATATAATGTCTTGCAACAAGATGGCAATGCATAATTCACATATATGGTAATTAGACACTGAACAGGTGGCATTCACACAAAGCATGTCTAAACTAATCAAATGACATAGCAATGCGAGACACCATACGCATGATATGAGCAACATAACCCTGCCAAGTTAGAGCATACACCTCGGGGGGGGGGGGGGATAGGACTGGTTATCTGTCTCTGAATCCTCCTCTGAGGAGCTATCCGTAACCAATGAGATATGCACTTCGTCAGATAGCATAGTCTGCTCTGAAGACCTTGTTTTCACTCCAGAATTTGCCATCACCGTGTCAAATGGCTGATGCACACGAAGAGCAGTTGAATGTACTAACATTGTTGACAAATGTAATATGTAATGAAAAAAAGGATGGCCTGATATAATTTACATATAAGATGACTGGCTAAGGAGGATGGCATTGCAAAATTCACATATATGATGCCTGGCTAAACAAGATGGCGTTGCATAATTCACATAAACGATGAATAAACTAAACAGATGGCATTCGCACAAAGGATGTCTAAACTAAGCAGATGACATATTTGATGTATAAAGTAAGCAATGCAAGACACCACATGCATGATATAACCAACATCAGCATGCCAAGTTAGAGCGAAGACCTCAGGGGGTAAATAGGAGTTGTCTTCTCCTTCTGAATCCCCCTCAGAACAGATATCTTCCTCTCGATTACAATCCGAAATGCGTGGAGGGGGGCTGCCTTTGCGCCTACCATGGAGCGACGTCTGCGTGAAATTTTATTGCCACGCAAGGCTCGTCTCTTTTGCTCTACATGTTCAGTTCCATTGTTTACAATAACTGTCATGCATAGGAATAAAACATAGTGAGATTATGTAAGGAGTGCATGCAGAAATCCAGAGTGATGGTAGCAACCTGTGGATAGACCCAAAACCAATAATAGCAGGCAGATAATGGCTTCAGTTAAAAAATACAGATAATGGCTTCTTTACTGTTTGTTTCCCACCCAACATGAAACTCATAGTAGACACTGGAGATTAACCAGATAGTAGATAGATACTATTGATAGCGGCCCCGATATGTACCCCACAACCATTTAAAAACTCAAGTTTGACCATTAGTTTGGAGCTGACTCAGAGTCTAATCGGTGAACAGGACGATAAAGTAGCATGTAATATTAAGCGATGCATAACGTAAGCAGACACGAAAGAGTGTGACCTCTCTTGCGGACCCGTCCTCGAGGTCATCTGCTCGGTTGATGATGGTAATGCAGTTTTCATGGCTGCCAGCGACGGGGAAGAAGATCTGAGGCGGCGAAAGACAGTCTGGAGGCCGGATCCCTGCTGTGCTGGACCCTTCTGTCGTTGGAGCAGCTGAGCTAGGGTGGACGACGGCGCAGCAGGAGCGGGACAAACCACGCAAGGTTTTCTTTGACAACTATCTGTAAGAGAAGTAATTCTGTAAGGGCTCGTTTGAATTGGAGGATTCCAACAATGCAGGGATAGGAAATAGACAGGAATAGGATAGGAATGCACGTGCAAAACAAAGAATAAAAAAAACAGGACTTCTGCCAATCTGGGTGTTTGATTCACAACAATTGGAAGATCACAGGATGCAAAGAAGCATGGTGAGATTAAGTCAAACCACAAGAAAATGTACGGTTATAATGCTATTATGCTACTATCTCTTAGTCTTGTGCTTCATTAATAGGAATTTGAAAAGGAGGACAAGTGAAAATTAAAATTCCTACGTTTTTTCTTTCAAGGAGACACTAAAGGAACAAATCCGTGTGCTCAGTGGACAATATATATAACATGTAGAGTAAAAAAGAGATGCAACAAGTGTACAACCTCTTTGGCGAAGCCATGTCGATCTCAGCGTGATTGGGTTGGCTGGTGAGGATGCTCCGGCTGACTTTGCTGTCGGAGGAGGGGAAGAAGATCTTAGGCGTTTGGAGATGGAGCCCGAGGTACTGCTCCACTGTGATGGAGGGTTTCGTCGTTGGAGCAGCTCCGGTGAGTTGTACGACGCCGAGGCTGAAGCAGGACAAGAGAGACAACGAACAACGTTAACCTGAGTGGAATTCTAATAGCATCTCCAATACATGACGTAAAATACATAACCACAAAGTGCTAGATGTAAAATACATCAGCCGCTCATCTCTGAACTTAACTGTCGAAACTGAACTTAACTATCGAAACTGAACTTAACTCTCGAAACTGAATTTTGCTGTCGAAACTGAATTTTGCTGTCGAAACTGAACGCACTAGCAAGGTGAGGCTACACGTCGGTCGACTGACTTTTTCATCTCTGGTCAGTCGATTTTGCAGCCGTTGGATACGAAATCAAGGGCCTGCGGTTCATCTTCAACCTCCACCCCCCTGAGCCGCCAGCCACCACCGGCCAAACAGCAGCCCCCCGCCGCCCGCGGCCGGCGGTGCGCCGCCCCGCCCGCCCTGAAAACACTCCCCACCGCCGGTGCGCCGCCGCCCCGGCCATCCCTCTAGGCCCCCCTGTGCCGAGCTTTTTCTCCGGCGATCCCCACGCCACCGCACCGCCAACGCCCCGCCACCGCCCCCATCCTGAACCCTAAGATAGATAGTGGGGTACCTCTCCGGCGAGCCCCCCTCCCCGCTGCGGCTGGTTCTTCCTTCACCCCGGCGAGCCCGCCCCACCCCCTGAAAATCGACTGACCCAAAAGTCGATTTAGTCGACTGAAGTGTAGCTAAATCGGAGCAGCATCACAAGCAAGAGCAAGCGCGAGAGCAGCAGCGCGAGCAAGAGCAATAGCAAGAGCAGACCAGGCAGGGGATCGAGAGCAAGAGCAGAGCAGCAGCGCGAGCGAGAGCTAAAGCAGCAGCAACTCCTACTGATGTGGACGTCGCCGCCGAGGGAGCGACGCCGTGGAGGAAGTGGCCGGCGACGCCGCCGTGGATGGAGCCGCGCCGTGTCGGCTCGGACCGAGCGCCGGCAGCACCGTGAGATCGAATCAAGAAGAAAATGCAGCGATTAGTGTACAACCTCTTTGGTGGCGCCGATTAGGCCGCAGCTTCATCCGAGGAAACGGTGATGATGATGCTCTTCCGGTGGTGCAGGTGAAGACGGCGGTGTGGGAATGGAGGTGGCGCGAAAGACGAGGGGAACGACGGGGCAGCTCCTTGGAGGTGGAGGACGGGGTGGCTGAACCGGCGGGACGATGAGATCGACGACGGATCCTCATCCGGTACGGTGGATGAGGGACGTCGAGGTGTTGCTGTGGACGACATCGTCGGGGAAGAGGCTCCGGCTGGGTGGCGGATGGAGCAGGGTGTGGGGTTTCGTCGCGGGTTTTCGCGGCCTCGGTGTACGAATGGGTGGGCGGATGGGATGGCAGTGGGGAACCATGGCTTAGAGACGCGCTTGTCCGAAATGTGGGGTAAGTTACGAAAGTACCCCCACCGATTTGAGGCGGTTCTTTCGGTTCAGGGGTACCACGGGCATTTCGCGTGTCGGGATTTCACAGGAGGTGGGAGTTTTCGCGCGCGTTGTAATTTCGTAATAGCAAGGCGCGGGTTGAGATGGAGGGAGTTGTCGGAGCACAACGAGACAAAGATATATCTTAAATATTTTGGGCTAACAAGGCGCGGGTTGAAATTTCCGGACAAGCCTAACGTTTACTGTACCAAATCAATGCGCACTACAAATGTCATTCAAAACTTTGAATTCATGTTATGTTCAATTAAAATATTTCGCTACATGTATAATGCATGTAACCTACTACTCAAATGAACGTTTTAGTGCATTCCAAACGTATATACTACCGCTTCAATATGAACTAAATTTGAATTCGTTTCTCTATTTGAATAAGACTACAGTAACGATTGTTGTGAAGTCAAAGCATTTGAATTCGTTTCTCTATTTTAATAAGATCTACAATCATCATTATTGTCAAGTTAAACCATCGTTTGTGTATTATCTTCACAGCACACCACATGATTAGTCTCGAGTTACATATGAACTATGTGTACTATATGAACTCGAACTAGATTTTTTGAATCCACTTTATTTTGATTTCAAATCACATTACATTTCTAGCTCTAGCTAGATCTTCATAATCTAAACTATGTCTCATATGTATAATGTGTTTATCACATTATGTATGGTGCCCTGCCCCCTACGCCTACAAGTATTTAGATGTGAGTTGCAAACACCACACATTACCACAAATTCAAATAAAATGTGAGAATGTTCGATATGTAGTATTGTTTAGAATGTTCGATATTTAGTTGTAAGCTGCAAACGCCACACATTATCACAAATTCAAATAAAATGTGAGATTGTTTGATGTATAGTATGGTTTAGATTGTTCGGCATTTAGCTGTGAGTTGCAAACGCCATGCATTATCACATTATGGTATAACATGTGCACAACACGTGTATCACCGCTCTATTCATGCATGCAATGTTTAAAACACTATGATCTCCTATTCAGATATATGAATCCGCTTTCATATCAAATTATGATCTTTGTTAGTCTCTTACACCCACACAATCCTCTAACCTTTGTAGCTACCCCTAACTTTCTCTCGTGCATGCACACGCCCTCCCCCTCCCTCGGCATTAATTCTATCCACCGGGCACATTCATTTTTTTCTTTAGGTCGTTCTCCCAGAGTCTCCACAACTCCTTTCCGACACACACCGATCGATAAACCTCTCCAGCGATGCCTGCCTACAACATACACACACACCTTCAATCTCCTCCTTTATGTGTCCTTGCCTCGTGTCTCTCATACGGTCAGACACACGTGTAAACTCTCGCCCCTCTTTTCATCGATCTCACAACCGCACACTCCTCCCCCTATCTAGCTAGTAGTTGGGCCTCTCGCACCACCTCCTAGCTCCATTCTCTCTGTCTATCCGTCTCGCTGGGCCTTATTTGACTCTAACAAATGGACGTACACCAACCGATCTCTCGCTATACATATAGCTAGCTAGGTCCTTATAACTCGTTTTTACCCACACGTCAATCGATCTACCTCATTAGTTGTGTCTCTCCCTTCCTCCGACAAACAACAATTGATCTACCAATCTAGTTAGGTTTGCTTACCAAAAACATGGTTCCCCTTCATCATCCATGGATGCGTCCCGACAGATCTATCACGCACAGGCACACACAGAAACACATCCCCACTCTTATTGATAACATTGCAGTTCCACCCTCAGTTTGTCTAGTAGGCCTCTCCCACCATCTTCGAGAAGCAACTCCATCACCCATCCAACACTCTACCCCTCTCCCTCCCTCTCCCTCCCTCTCTCTCTCCTCTCTCTCTCTCTCTATCCCATCATATTTCCCGTCCTTCAGTTATGTATGGATGTCGACCGATCTCCCTCAAGACATAGCTGGGTCTCTCCTTCTCAACACATATACGAGCCGTTCTACCTCTATAGTTAGGCCTCTGCCTACCCCTCCCCCACCCCCTCCCCCCACACACACCGATACATCGAGCGCTCTAGTCATGTCTCCTTGCCACACACAAACTTGACATGTGCCCTCTAACATTCCGGTAGGCTAGTCGCCCTATATCTTTGACTTGCACACACACACAATTTCGATGGCTCTCTTCATCGATCTCGCACCCACCCACTTGATCCTCATTTTGACTCTATCGATAGCTATGACCGCTCCCTCTCTTCTCGTGGATTGCCCGACCCTCTATGTATGATATGGATAGGCCTCCATTTCACACACATTGCATGCAAAATTTTGTTTGAGATGTCATCGACACATATTCCCACAAATAATTCACGAAATCAACCCCCACCCCAAAAAAAAAACACTCACGAACGTGGTTTGTATCTCTCACACACACCCACGTAGGTGGGGGACGTGCACGAAGAGAAGAGGTGCATGCACGGCGCACGTACTCCCGTCTCTTTCCCAACCACACCCGCGCGGGTACACGGTGGAGCTCATTTCTGTACGAAAAAGGCAGCCCACATGGTAATTTGGCACGTGTACTGGTTGTCCACTTGGTGGAGGGAGTATCGTCTACCACGGGTGAACAAACAAATTGCGACTTGACGTGTTATGTTAAAAAAAGAGGCAAACCATGTGGGGCCGACCTTAGAGGCAAGGCTCTATACATTGGAGTACTTTTGATGTGTCCCGTCAACTCGCAGAACGAGGAGAAGCTTGCTTAGTACGCCGTCTCCCCCGCCCACGGGCGCGGTGGCTCGCAGGATGAGGTGAAGCTTGCTCCGCCTTACGCCCGCTCCCTCGCCCATGCGCGCGGTGGCTCGCAGGACGAGGAGAAAAATTTACTACTCCCTCCGTTTACTCCTCGTCCCTACTACCTTGGTTATAGAGATCATATCATATTGTTTGGAATATATATGTCCTTTAGTAGATTTCAATATGAACTACTAGTACATACTCCAAACACTGATGTATATAGACGTATTTTAGAGTGTAGATTCACTCATTTTGCTCCGTATGTAGTACTCTCCCTCGCCCCTCGACCCTCGCCCACGTGGTGGACGTGCAGCAATTCATTCGGTCTCATATAGCCAGAACGATATATACTGCACTACCATTATTGCTCGACTTCCCGAAGAGGCGAAGAGCCAATCGCAAGGTTAATATTTTGGAGATGCCAAGAGCAAGGTTATAGGAGAACGAGTAGTAGGTGCCGCGTCATTTATAAATAAAGTTTTTTTTCTTCAGTGGCACGTACGCAATATGATAGGTTCATATGGAGAGAAAAGGAAACCGCTCCACTATATACATAGTCAGGACGGGCCAGCCTACACGGTTGCTTGCTGGGGTTGCTCTCTTCACACTCTCTCGCACAAAACGACTGTGGCCACATCTCTAACATCCCGGCGGATCACGTACGCTTGGGGAAGGGGTGGATGCTTAGTGTAGATGCGGTGGCCGTCGCCGACGGCGAAAACCCACTGTCGGCACGTCCCGATCAGGGGTCCCCGCCGTTCTCTCTCACAAAGCTGGTGAGGTTGCCTTCGTCCCTTGCTCACTGCCGTGACGTGGGCAGTTGCCGCCTCCCGCCGCCCTCCTCAAGGTTGAGCTACGTCCCTCAGGTACAACTCCCTTTCAGCCGGCTTGCACCACTGCTCCAGCTGCCCACATCACTCCCTGTGGATATTTCTCTACTTCTTTGCCCCGCACGTACCTCTACTGGCTTCTACGCACTGTATTTGTGATGAGTTTATGTCTCATCAACTAGTCCCAGTAATCTTATTCTAATCATGCTTCTTCAATTTCTTTGCCACAGGGATGCTCATCTCGATTTTGGTGAAACTGCACAAAATGATCCGATGGTCAAAAGGTTGCAAACTTCATTTATTAGGAAGCTTGAACGTTGCCAGCAAATTGAAGCCTGGTCAGGTTCACCGTTCAAGGGCTAGGGACTGCATGGATCATTTTTTTCTTTAGCTGCCTCTGTTCCAAAATAAGTGTCAACTTTAGTAGTAGTACAACTTTGTACTAAAGTTTGCACAAAGTTGAGACACTTATTTTGGAACGGAGGGAGTACATATTTGCTATGATCTGTCAATCATTGAGATGCAATAGCATGCATGTTAGTCTCCTTTGTATTTGATGAAATGTTGCAACAGGCAACCTTGGACGCAAGATACATGTAACAGAAGCTGGAAGCTTCATAGCACTGTACAAATTTATCTCGCTGATAAATTACAGTACGTACTATACTAGTACTTCCTCCGTTCCTAAATATAAGTCTTTGTAGAGATTTCACCATGAACCACATGCGGATGTATATAGATGCATTTTAAGTGTAGATTCATTCATTTTGTTCCGTATGTAGTGGAATCTCTACAAAGACTTATCTACTAGTAATAGCTAGCCCCCACTACTAGGAATTCTCTATCCTCTCCTTGAGCCACATCATCAAAATTGATGTAGCCGTTAGATGAAGTAAATCAGTCCATAATAGCCGTCTGATCTAGACGTTGAGAGGCTCCGCACTAAGCCACATGCAAGCATGCAGAAATACCGTGGCACATGCATGTGAGTGGGTTTTAAATCACATCAACATGTCTGCATGCAAGCATGCACCGGTAGCATGCATTTAAGTGAGCTTTTAAGTCCCATTAACATGTCAAAAAGAAAAATATAATCCCATTATGCAGTAGGAGTTGGCTGATATTTTTTCCTTACGTGGGATGATCTAAATGATGATGGGAGTTTATTTAGTTTGGCTACCACATTTGTCATGCGGTTATAGAGTTTTTTTAGTTCTATGAAATCTAATTTTGCGCAGAGAGATATACCGCTGTTCCACGGCAACACGCGGGGACTCATCTAGTAATATTTAGGAACGGAGGGAGTACTATGTAAAGAGTTAGGTGTCGCACGGTGATAGTGTGAGGTGGGCCATGTAATCACTGAGCCTGCGTATTTTCACTGCTCTTGCACACCTCCGCTGTAAGAATGGAGAAAATTGTAATCTAGTAGTAGTACCTCCTTTCGCCGAAAGCATGGGACATCCAGCAGTCCTACCACCTCAATAATAAAGACCAATGAGCCATCAAATCACATAGACCCAGCAGTAAGTTGGACTGACGAAGCAACCATCTCTTGCGCCAGTCAGAGGTCGCGTCCGCTCTGCTCGGGCATGAATGCGGCACCGATTCTTTGGAGCGGCGCTGACCGTTTCGGGCGGGAAGCGCGCGCGGGTGATGGAGGGGCTTTGGGTGGGCCAGGCTGGTCAGGAGCGGGCATGGCAGCTATCCGCATGTCCCTACCGGACATGCCCAGAAACGAGAGGATGCACCGACACTCGCGGCTAAAATCGTACACTACACAACATCTCTCTGTAGGAGTAGGTCGATCTATCGCTCTCTCTAACACACACATGCTGTTAAACACACACACACACACGCACACGCACGCACCTTGGTCCCGTTGCACCTTCTAACGTGACTTATTACACCTAGACGGAGGGAGTAGTAAGTATACGAGATACGGTGGCACACTGACTTAAGTCAAATACAAGTGCCCAAAATTTGTGTGCATGTTATAATAAGGATTCACTTAAAATAGTACGTGAGTGAACAGAGGGATCAATTGGACAGTGTTCCCGAGCAGTAGTGAGATGTGTGAGGTAAGATACACCGCTGGCGCTTTTAATTTTTCTTATTAATTTGTTTGTTTCACTCTCTGACTGGTGGGACCCAACGTACTACGTGGAGAGAGGTAAGGTGACTAAGGCTGCATTATTTCTGCACCACTGTGGATAGTCTTACCACCAAAGCCACATGACACGATTATGATTGAAATCCCAATGCCCCCCCACACAAAAAAAAACATGGCATGCTTGTCACACGAATGCAGGAATGTATAAAAGGTTATTTCCCTCTCGTTGAACATAATGGGAGGGTTGTGTAGCTGGTTAGCCTGTTCGCTCATCAAACTTGAGGTCTCGGGTTCGATAACTACACTTGAGCATAATTTGTGCCAGGAGGATTCTTTGATTGGTCAAAATGTTTTCTAGGGTTTGCACGCTTCACACTCTCTCTCCAGTATATATATATACACGCTGGAGCCTCAGCGCTTGTAGTTGCTCTCTTCACACTCTCTCGCCCTCTCCCGCTGGAGCCTCAGCGCTTGTAGTTGCTCTCTTCACACTCTCTCGCCCTCTCCAGATCTAAACAAGACTTCGTTGGCCTCTCTCTCCCCTCATTGCTTCTCAAAGAGCCGGCAGGATCCGTCCGCCGGGAAGGGAAGGAGGCTTAACGCTGTCGCCGTCGGCGAGGGACTACCGGCGCAGCTGTTCACTTTCCACCCAGTGGCGGCGTGGGAGGGCCTCCGACCCCTTCTTCTTCGCCGCCGTCCCGTCGCCCACCGAACCACGCCCCAAGAACCTTAAGGTATAATTTACTTACTCCACATGCATTGCTCTAGCTGCATGTATACCATGAATCTAGGACGTGGTTCAAAGAGGAAAGGAGTGGGGGAAAGTAGTGGGAAAAGTTGTATATAGCATGAATCTAGGACGTGGTTCAAATAGGAAATGAAGGGGGAAAGTTGTATAGCATGAATCCAGGACGTGGTTCAAAGAGGAAAGGAATGGGGGAAAGTAGTGGGGAAAGTTGTATCGCATAAATCTAGGACGTGGTTCAAAGAGGAAAGGAAGGGGCGAAAGTACTAGTTCAAAAAGGAAAGGAAGGGACAAGGCTGTAGAGTTTGAGCAAGACTAGATTTGCTGCGCTCACATAGGGAAAGGTGTCTAAAGATAACAAAACTGGGACCAACACAAATATGCTCCTTGGTTGTTTGTTCTTTATTGCAACAGACTGTGCATGACCACAGTACATCGGTAGATGCACATGGTGCTGGTGCGTCCACTGTCCCGTGCAACTCATTAGCTATTGTTAATCTAAGGCCCTGTTTGGTTAAAAACTCCCTAGTCCCTACCTGCTTGGTTCCAGGGACTAAACATGGACTAGAGGTTATTAAATGACATGCTAAAAGACCATGTTACCCCTAGTAATGAACTAATAGAGACAAGGTGCGATGCGTGGCAGGGGCAACTGTTGGAAAAAGTCCCAAAAAGACTCCCTCGGGGTCTTCTTTCTTTAGTCCCAAATGCCCACTTTTAGTTCCTAAAAGTCCCTCCTGTTTGGTTTAGATGGGACTGACACGGAGTTTTTTTAGTCCCTACACCAAAATGTCCCTGTAAACAAACACCCTCTAATAATGCCACTGGAAAATTGATGCAATGCCACAGTTAAAAGCAAATTAAATGTTTAATGAATTTTATTGTTAATATAATCTCTATTTTAATATTAATCAATGCCACAGTTTGACATGCTACTGTCTTGCTTTCTTTCCCATTTAGATAAGGTAGATGCTTCTTTTTGTTGGCTTCTGTGTCATCCATCGTTATTGACCACTAATTGTTTCCTTTGCACCTCTGTGTAAACAGGGTTATCTACTTCACCTTGTTGCCATTGTGACCTTTTGTTGCACTGCACAAAACACTTTTGTTTTAAGAGTGTTTTGTGCAGTTCAACCAAAATGTCACACCGACAATGTTGCTTGATTGCTTGATCTTAGTGGAACTGCACAAGAGGAGATCTTACTTCCTATCCGTTAAGGCGAATTTGGTTCAGATCTTCTTCTTGTGAGTTGTTTGAATTCCGCATCATGAGAGGTCAGTACTAGCCTTCTTTCACATGATTCTGCAGTGTGCTTTCATATGTTGTGCTACTTGTACGATAATGTTGCTTGATTTTAGTGAACTGCACAAATGGAGACAAGACTTCCAATCTGTATGTGCACCGTAATATCCCATTGAGGTAAGATAAGGATATTTCACAACTGCTGGCCTGTATTTTGCCACTTTCATTAGAAAATTAAGTTTAGTACTATACTTGTGCTCCCTAATTGACATGCCAAATCTTACATTGAAGGCGAAGCTTGTCTGTTATTGAACCGAGTCATGAAGGGGAAGAACAAGCGGAAGAAAAACAAAAATCAACTCCGGGTGCTGTAATGAAGCACTGGAACTGTGATGACACAAGTAATGATATAGTTTTGCATCTTAATTTATTGCTATGGCTGGAATGAGCAATTGTTTGGCCACTTATTTGATGCCACTCTTAATGTAATATATAATTATCTCTACTTGTGCAAACAGGGATCTTCTTTGAAGATACCATATATTTTAGTGGAACTGCACAAGAAGATGTTGGAAACATTAAACTATTCGAGGAGTATATAGTAAGCATGGCCACCACCGTAGATAGCAACAGATGGTTCCGGAGAAGTGCTTCATCTGTATGCTCTACACAATAAGCCTCCTGACAAAGGTTGGTACTCGCCCACTGATTTCATCCATATGATTGAGCTTTGTCATCTCTATTGGTGTTGTGCTACTGTTTAGATACTGTCATGAAAAAGTGGTATTGTCCTTGAGAAGTGCTTCATCTGTGCTGTTTTAAATATTTCCTTTCCTTTTTTTCGAGCAAACAGGGATGCTAGCATTTAGTAGTCCTCTTGTCTTTGCACAACAGGATCATCTTCCTCTGAAGAAGAATATGGAGTACGTGAAGTGACTAGTTCCGATTATGCCAGGATGAAGAAGCCCTGTCTATCTTCTCATCAGAAGGAGCAGTTGAAGGATGGTTACATTACTCCCCACAAGACCAAACTAACTTCAGCTCAGAAGGACTGACAAATCTCCATTTTTTTGCTGTGATGCGCAAGTACAATGTTGTTCTAGGATTCTTTCTGGTGAGTTCCATTTTTCTAAAAGTGTGCTCTACATGGACCATGTATGTGCCTGTTCAAACTGTCAATTCATAGTATAGTTTGCTTTATACTAATCACTTTTTTGTATTTGTGCAAACAGGGGTGCTCAGCTTGATTTCAATGGGAACTGCACAAAATGTTCATGAATACATCGAATCATTCATTTCCACCACAAGAAAGGAGGTGCCGATAAGTTCAAGGCGTTGCAACATATAAGGGCGAAATCATACAAGCTACGCGCGAATTTGGTTGATTTTGGTGGAACTGCACAAAAAGAACAGCTGGTTATTTAGCACAAGGTGCCATGTCAATGTCCGAACTGATGGCAAACCCTGCCCATTCCACAATAGTAGGCATTTGATATTTTGGAATGGGACAACCTTGTCAAATTTTGCTCATTGATTTTATCAAGACATGTGTTTGATATTTTCGACTGGGACGCCCTTTGCTGTCAGCAGCGTCGATCAAATTTTTCTTTATTCTTTAGTTGTGAAGTAAATATTGTCTCTGACATGTGAGTCGCTGAGATGCATAATCATCGATTGTTTTGAATGTTCTCTATGAATTCCCAGGCCTGTGTGTTTGATTGCAATGTACAGAAACGCTAAAAAGCTGCTCAGACTCTTTGTACTCCTTCTGTTCCTTTTTACTTCGCACATTGTGAAAGTGCATACTTTTTTGTATAAGATTGGTCAAAGTAGAGATACTTTGACTGCAGACAAAACTTGTATGCATGCCTAGAAAGGACCAGAGGGAGTACATGTGAAACTGCTGCAAACGAGGTGATCACCCTGGGAATAATGCTACTACGTATTGTTTTGCATGTTCATCCAATGCCAGTGATACAGGAATTCGAACTAATCGAAATAAATTCATTCATACACGGTCGGATTGCATATAAACATGCCGGATTTCATTACATTTCATACATTCTTCAACTAAAAAGGGGTGCGCTGGAGGTATAATTAATTAACCGAAGCTACCCACCTGTGTCCCGCTGAGCCGAACAGAAGCTTCAGTGACTTAACTGGAGGTGCAGTTGCGTAACTGACATGTGGCCTGTTGGGCCCACGTGTCAGTCAGCCAACTGCACCAGCAGTTAAGTAGAAGCAGCGTTCTTCTCCAGCGCAGCTCTCCGACTCCACGTCGCCGCTAAGAAGCTAACCGGCCGCCAATGGTGAACCCGCCTAGATTGGCTTCAACCGGAGGGTAGCAGCGGTGGCCTTACTTTGACCCGAGCGGCGGCGACCTACCGTGTTCTACTCTTCCTCGTTTTCTGTGTGGCGCGGTCTCGTTGGCAGCGGGGCGGGGCCTCGGCGGAGCCGGCGATGTCCTGTGTCTCGTTGCAGGCGGGCGGCGCCTCAGCAGAGCGGTGGACATCCTCCCCCACGTTGCCGGCAGGGTGGGGCCTCGGCTGAGCCGGCGATGTCCTCTGCCTCGTTGTTGGCGGGGCGGGGCCTCGGCAGAGCCGGCGGTGTCCTCTGCCTCGTTGTTGGCGCCGCGGGGCCTCGGCGGAGCAGGGCCTCGTCGACGCTAGCGGAGCGGGGACTCGTCGGAGCCGGCATTGTCCTCTGCCTCGTCCTCGGTCTCGCCAAATAGCGCCTCGCCCGCTTCATCGCCCTCTTTGCTAGCCTCTTTATAGGCGGCCGCAGCCTCCGCCACCCGCATGCGGTACCGCCAGCGCTCGAGGCGGCCCTTGCGGGCGGAGCGGTACGAGTCGAGCAGCGCCTCCTGCTCCGCCCGCTCCGCGGCGATCTGCTCCTCCGCCTGTAGGTGCTCCTGGAGGAGATGGTGGTTGTAGGCGGCGTCGGCCTGCGCCTCCCGGAACTGCTCCTCACGCATCTGCCTCACCCTGTCCATATATTGGGCACGGGCCTCACCGATGGTCATGGTGCAATGCATAGGCGAGGATGGCGCGGAGGAGGGGGTTGGCGCCGGATCGTTGACTACCATGTTCTCCATTGGGACGTCGTCGTCCTCCGGCTGCCTGCCGGCCAGCCGATCGGCAGCAATGGCTGCCATCTCCTTGTGGTCCATCGTCCGCCCGTCCCGAAGAGCGCTGGAGTGCGAGGAAGCCATGGTGGGCAGTAGTGGTGTGGACAGGAGAAAGGGAACGGATGCGGATGACTGCGGCTATGGCCGGCGCAGCAGTTTATATAGCAATGATGGGCGGGCGGAGGGACGGACGTGTGGTGCCGGAGTAGCTTCCTCGGCAACCGTGTATCATTAATGTGGGGGGCAGATGGACGGACAGACGACACTTGTGTCATTTGAAGGCGGAGCAATCGCCTGCACCGGGAAGCGGGGCGGGCGGCGCTGACTGTTTCGGGCGGAAAGCGCGCGCGGGCGAGGAGATGACTTTACTTGGAGAGGATGACAATGGGGACCCACCAGGTCCATAGCCTCACGTACGCAAGTGCCTCCTTATTATATATATATAACTATAATTATTTTGCTTCCTCCTGGTTTCCTGACATCACGGTCCCACACCATTGTCAACCTATGTAGTAGTCAATAAACAAGAGAATTGCACAAGAAGCGGCCGACAGCTGGGACCAAGCAGCTCGAGCAGTATTTGTGTTTTTGAGGTGTGAGCACTGCAGAGTTTTTCGATGTTTAGCCCAGATATTAATTTTTCTCCTCTGAACAACAACGAAAACATCGCTGCAGGTATTAACTGGGCGGGCTGTGTCCCGTCTAGCCCAGGCCAGATATCCAGCCCAGATATTAATTTTTTTCAAGCTGAAAATGGCTAGCCCAGCTATACTTCTTTTTAGGAATACCCAGGCAAGGTCAAGTTGTTATTCTCCGCCCCGCTGGGCTGCAAATCTTTCCTAGGAGGGATGCATTAGGCTTAACAAGAAAATGGGCTTTAAGAAAAATAAATGGGATGTAATTATAAAAACTGGGCAGTAACTATAAAAAAATGCACCAAACACGTGATTACTTTATAAAATATTATTTTTGGATATTGAAAATTTTAATTTCATTAATTGTTGCGAGCGCAATGTTTCGTTGGATTTTTACGTAATATAAATTTATATTGAAATTGTATTTAATCTGACTAGAAATTTCGGGATAAAAATATTTCGGATCCCATCAAAATGTGGGAAATTTTATTGAATTCTGTTTTGAACGGTTGGTTGAAATGGGCTGTACTTTTAACAAACTGTGAATGGGCTGTAGTAAATTCCATTAGAATTCAAAAATGGGCTACACATTCTTACAAATCTCAAATGGGCTATAAGTTCTCTGCCACACACTTCTGGCCTTACTAAGTTGACGCGTCCCCTAAAAAAAACAGAGTTGACGCGTATGCAAGGCTTTGTCAACTTATAGTCAACACGGTTCTAGCAGCAGTGGCCGTTGGATGTCCATCCAACGGATGCCGTGCTTCTTCTTCAATCTCGGATATTCTAACTTCACCCGCCCAAAAAATGATTCCTCCCCCTGACATCTGGGGCGCACCGTTTCAGAAGCTGACCTGTGGGCCTACTAAGTTGACGTACCAAGGGCTTTGTCAACTTAGTCAATATAAACGATTATAGCTGCAGTGACCGTACGATGTCCATCCAACGGCCGTTGTGCTTCTTCAACCTCTGGTCTTCTTGCTCCAGCCGCCCAAAGCAGCGCCGGTCGTGCCGCCTGCTCACTACTAGAAAAAGGCTTACTAGTGGCGCACCAGTTTTGCCTACTAATGGCACACCACTGGTGCGCCACTAGCATCACGCCACTAGTAATTTTTACTAATGGCGCACCGCTGGTGCGCCATTAGTATCTGGTACTCTAATGGCGCACCAGGCAGTGCGCCATTAGTATAGGCCCCGGTGCGCCATTAGTATGCCTCCCAGTGGGCATGTGCTTTGCCATACTAATGGCGCATTGGTGGGCGATGCGCCATTAGTATCCTTTGGCATACTAATGGCGCACATCTGGATGATGCGCCATTAGTATGTATATTAGGGATTTTTTTTCTTTTCTGATATTTGCACAGATTACAAAACATATTATTGGACAGAATATAAACAACACCACACAGCAACAGCAGATTCATCGAATACAATAGAAGATTAGTCTCCGAATACAATTCATCATATTAGTCTCCGAAATCAAAAGACCGAACAAAGATAGAACATTACAAGTCTCGAGACCGCGAGTAGCGAGTTTGTCGAAATTAATACTAATCCTAACAAGTCCTACTAATCATCATCGTACAACTTCTACTCGTTATTAATAACAAGTCATACGATCATCATCCTCACAGTCATCGAACCAACCCTACTTAATTGTTCTTAGCACATGATCATCAGTATTAGGTAGGACCGAAATACCCTCTTTAAGGTAAAATAGCATAAAACAATATAGACCCTGACTCTCCATTATGGAGAATGGAGATCATCCTGTCTCCAATTCTTGCGCCTCGCTTCCTTTTGCTTCCAAGAAGCTCCTTGCGACTGTCCATACATTTTTTCCATTCTTTGATTTACATGTCTCCACTTCTTTTAGAAATCCGGTATGGACAGTTGAGATTCGTAGGATGACTTGGTTGTATATTCAAAACATCAAGCCTACCATTCTGATACATCAAATGAGGCACACAATCCTCTGGGATTATCTGTTGAAAAACATAGTAATAACTTCATAGTTAGCAATGATAATGTACTAGTTTTAGAACTATGCAAAATATGCACGGATGTCGTAATAGTAAGAAATCTTACCAGGGTATCTCCATAGTAGTTACCGTAGTTCAACACGTGCACTAGTGGCACGTATTGAGGACCATAATGATGAGGAGTTTGATTGTAGATATTGTAATTCTCAATATCAGTACAAAATCCGACCAGATGAGTTTTCTCCTTATAAGTTAACTCGGAGCCATCGGTGTAGTGGGTTTTGTCTACCATTTTCCACACATTTTTTGAACAATCAAAATAAGCTGTCAATGGAAATAAGTTGTCAACTATTTTGAAATAAACAATATAGATTAGTTAATAATTAACTATGTTTGAGAAACTCACATAGCGGTAGAACTGGAGGCGTATCAACAAGGACCCAAATGTCCATATTGTCTTGGTCGATGCCAGGATCACCAAGATCCATGGTGACAAGCATACCCTCATCAAAACCATACGTCTTGCAAAATGCTTCCCAATTTTTGCAACCAAAATGGGTTACGCTCTCAGCATTATACAGATTTACTTCAAAATCCACATCATGATGTGTCCTTAGGTGAATTTTCTTAGTTTCAAAATTTTCACGATCTTCAAAATCCATCCTCTCCAAGACATAGCGTCTTGCATGGCATGGGATAAACTATACTCGAATGGTAAAAGATGAAATTACACGTTGGAATAGTTGAAGTCATGCTTAATTATGAAAAAAACACTTGTCGTCGTTGCGTACCGTTTCAACTTCGAAGGTCTCCTCGAGCTTAATGCTGAAGCGCCGATCATCGTCCAGGTGAGGCCTGTCGCACAGACCTCGACCGTCGTGGCACCAGTCGCACTCCCCCGAGAGACTTTCGTCGTCCGATGACGACATTTCCTATGTTCATAATTCAAAACTACATCATCTCTGTTGGGTCCAATAAGATAATCCACAGTGTGGTGAAAACATGCCCTTCGAACTGGTTTGAGCAATTGGTGAATGGAGATGGTCTATGATTTTCAGTAGTAAGAAGTGAAGTGGTAATTTTGAGAGCTAATGGTTACGATGAGTGGTTCCTCTTTCCTGTTTAGCTTTACAATAGAATATTGTTAGTCATGCACACTTGTGCATTTTCAGCCAGGCCCAGTGGAGTTGGCCTAAAAACATTACTTTCTTTAAGCCTGCTACATCCATCTCAAGTATTTATGGTCAAGGGTTAGCAGGGCCATCCAAATAGAATATGTTGGGGTTTGTCGACGCCGATGCACCCTAAAAGCCTAAGCTTTCATCATTTAGGTTTTTATCGACACCGAGGCACCCTAAAAGCCAAGGTTTTATCCTTTAGGGTTTGTCGACGCTGAGGCACCCTAAATGCTAAGTTAAGTTTTCATCATTTAGGGTTTATCGATGCCGAGGGACCCTAGGTTGACTGATATATATGGGTATCTTCTAATAATACACCCTATCAAGAAAAGGGAAGGAGAATTCTAAGTTGGGCCTAATCACTTGGCTCTATTGCCACCTATGGTTTAATGCAGCAAGAATAAAGGGGCAGTTGATCCTACTTAATTAAGTACTAAGATACCCCGGCCCATGCATTAGTCGCAAGTGCCCCATATGTCCTATTTTTAGCAAAGTCATGCTAAAATTCACGGAAAATTTCAGCATGACCTTTGCTGAAAATAGGACAAATGGAGTACCCGAATTTGCCGGAACGGAAGTTAATCGACATTTCGGCAAACTCAAGGGCCTCTCGGGGTACCTGCAAAATCATCACGACACGATGGTCGGAGACAAAACCCAGCAAACTAGCACCACAATGTGCCTCTACTTTCATATGGATGAAAAGGCCACAGACCATATGGTCCTCTGCTTTCATATGGACAAAAAGCAGCTCAACTTATGTGAGCTTCCATTCCAGATCTAATAGGTCACCCAACAAAATCAGCTCAACTTAGACTGTGAGCAAACTACCTATTGAAGCAAAGGCAAATATCTCTGAAGTCTGAACTAAAGCAGGGTTTCCTTGCTAATGATCCACAGTCCCACACTACTGAATGGGTTTTTGCAGAAACAAAACAGACATCACAGGAGAGAAGTCCCAGTGGACAAGTCAGAATGGCATAAAAACATGACTACATACATTAGGGCATATGTGATTTTGGTACAGCTACACTACTGCAGGCTGCATACATTCAGTCATTCTAAAATTTATTTTAGTCTACTACTAAAATTCAGCACTAGCATATCTTCAACACTCCAATTTCTTTCAGTCTTGGCAGTTTATTTCCAGCTTCAAAATTTCAGAGAATTAGAATAAGGATAGTAGGAAATGAAAAAGAATTATGCTCAAAGAACAATGGTAACAGCAAAATATTGAAACCTTTGGTAAGCATTATATTACAAAAAACAAGATATGCAGTACTATACAATATCCATAACCAGAAAACAAGACATGCATAGGCTATATTTGAAACAAGATATTTTGCCAATCTTAGTTAACTGAAACTATATACAATTCATGTGTTCAAAAATTCAGTTACATTCAGCTGTTGTGCAAAAACTATCCTCACTTTGCTTGAGCACTGCAAAATACCTTTCCTATGCAGCAAGAGAAAGCTGTAAAGCAGGTGATCTCACCTGCAAGGCACCAGGGTTGAGAAGCAACACACAGATGCCTTCTTTTGGGGAGGAAACAACAGCCCAATTAGTAGTGCCTCATTGTTAAGGTGCTGTTCAAGCTTCTTATATGGATGAGATGGTATGATTTGTGGTCCTAGGAGATTTAGTTTGGGGGTCATAATCTCCAACCTCATCACAAAATACTACTACTACTGCTGCATATGATTCATGCCCTAAGCACAATATACTACTACTACAGCTACATCATATCATAGGAAATAATTGCCACTGATATCATTCCAGCCTCTCAAGTGGAAGATGACCCAGCTAACTGAATTTAGTTTCAGTAAGGTTTTCAGTAAAGCCAAATTAACTGAATTTTCAGTGAATTTAACAACAGGAATTTTCTTGTTGGCATATCTGAGAAACTTTAATTTCTCATAATTTATCAGCATGCTAGTCAACATCAAAGCTCTCCTTGTTTCGAAAGTAACTAGAACAACAATTGTGCAGACCTGGCAATTTTTTTGCACTGCAAATTCACACTGGCATTGCAAATCGTCAGGTGTAGTACTGGCATTGCATTGCAAATTCACCATTATCCCTCATGACAGTTAGATGGAGTAGCACTCTTGATTAACAGGATGGCACCGACGGCCTGGAAGTGATCCATGGAAGAACTCACCTTGATGGACGCGGTCGCAGACGAGGTCGTAGACGGCGGCGGAGCAGAGACGAGGTCGCAGACGCGGTCGTGGTGCTCCGGTGGACGCCCGCGTCGAGGAGGCTGCGGGCGGCGATCCGGAGGAAGGGGCCCGTGATGTCGTCGGCGTCCTTGGCCGCCTTCTTGACCTTTCGAGCAGAAGAAGGCACGGGTGGTGAGAGGAGGAGGAGAAGCTAGGGGGATGGGGGAAGGGAGGGAGGGGACGTACGTGCTGGGGCGAGGGTGGAGTCCGGCGGGGGTCGGGGCGGCGGCGTCGAGGCAGCGCAAGACCACAGCGGCGGACGACGTGGAGGCGCGGCGGACGGAGGGGGCGGAGCAAGGGGGCGGCGGCGTACGGTTGGGGTCGAGGAGTGGGGGATCTGGCGAGCGAGGGAGGGAGGGAGGCGACAGTGCGAGGGGAACAAGTATAAATTCTAATGGCGCACCTCCCCATGGTGCGCCATAAGTACGTCGATTCTAATGGCGCACCTCCCCCTGGTGCGCCATTAGAAGTTTGTTTTACTTACTAGCCCGACTGGTCAGGTTATATCCCACCTAACCCTATCTCCATCAGAACACGCCCACTAGCCTGACTGGTCAGCACGCAGCACACACACTAGGAGGTCTTGGGTTCGATTCCCAGGCTCCCCAATTTTATTTTTATGCATTTAAAATGCTGTTTGATATTTATTTGTGTTTAAATATGTTCAAACTTGCTTAAATCATAACAGTAATATTTTTTTATAAAAACAGTAATAATTTTTATAAAAAATGCATTTAAAATGCTGTTTGATATTTATTTGTGTTTAAATATGTTGAAACTTGTTTAAATCATAACAGTAATATTTTTTTTATAAAAACAGTAATAATTTTTATAAAAACAGGGTGCGGGGGGGGGGGGGGTGCTCGGCGGCGGTGGAGCGGGGGAGGGTGCGGAGGGTCGTCGGGGGTTGCGGGGGGTGCTCTGTGCTTGTCGTTACCGGTGTAGGATTCCATCGTTACCCCGGAGTTCTGATAACCATCGCTCTTCATGTCCTTGTCCTCGGTGTAGAATGTGTGTAGCTGTTGAATGCGAGGCGGAGGTTGCGGCGCGCGCGGGCGAGGGCGAGGTTGGTGTCGGCCCTGCGGCGCTGCTCCGGCGAGAGTGGGGTGGGGTCGGAGGGGAGGATGGGGAGAGGGAGGCGGCGGGGGCGCGGATTGGGAGCGGACGGAGAGGAACTGGCGCGGGGGAGAGGGACGAAGGGGAACTGGCGAGGGAGAGGGAGGAATTAGCTATAGCATTCATTTGTGACGGTGGAGCAGGCCGGAGAGGGTGCAGGGGGTCGTCGGCGGCGGTGGAGCGGGCCGGGGAGGGTGCGGTGGGTCATCGGCGGCGGTGGAGCAGGGGAGCTAGGGTGCGGTGGGTCGTCGGCGGCGGTGGAGCGGGGGAGGGTGCGGTGGGTCGTCGGCGGCGGCGGTGGAGCTAGCAGGGAAGGGTGCGGTGGGTCGTCGGCGGCGGTGGAGCGGGGGAGGGTGCGGGGGGTCGGCGGCGGCGCCCGGTGGAGCGGGGTAGAGGGTGCGGGGGGTGCTCGGCGGCGAGGGGGGCCGGATCTGGCGAGGTGGGATAGCGATCGAGATGGAGGGGATCGAGATCAAGTGTCCAGGAAATATACACTAATGGCGCACGGGGAGCAGTGTGCCATTACTAGCTTAAACTAGTAATGGCGCACTGCACCAGGTGCGCCATTAGTAGTTTTGCAAAAAAGTAAAAAAAATAAAAAAATATTTTAGTGGCGCACTATGTTGCTGGTGCGCCATTACTAGTTACAACTAGTAATGGCGCACTATGTCCTGGTGCGCCATTAGTATGTCTGGCAAAATAAAAAAAATAAAATTTGTTACTAATGGCGCACCGTTTGTCTGGTGCGCCATTAGTGTCTTTCACACTAATGGCGCACCAGCACGTGGTGCGCCATTGCTATATAGCAATGGCGCACCACATGTCTGGTGCGCCATTAGTGGCCATTCCATCTATAGCCCTTTTCCTAGTAGTGAGCTCCTGCCTCCCGTGGCCGGCTGTGCTGCCGCGGAGGCCTCACCGCCCCTACTACTCCCACCGCTGGCCATGCCATCCCTCCACTCACCCACACCCCCTGTTATTCTGCAGCGACGGCAGCGCAGCAGAACCAGTGAACCCTCGTACTCCTCTCCGCGTGTGCATCCACTGCCGCGTCTTCCCCGGCTCCGCGTCGTCCCCTTCCTAGGCCTTGCCGTCGTCCACCGCCTTGGTGCTCTTAGGACGGCGTGGTCAACGTGGTCAAGGAACGACTTCCATCGGACGTGGACTGTACGTGGAGAGGCTGACAGCTGGGTCCACGGCAGCCGCAAGGAAGTGCCTCCTTATTACGCGCAAAATAATTATTCCTCCACCTGACAGCGGGGACCCACCGGACGGGCCACCGTATTTTGCGAAAAAATGATTCGCCCCCTGACTGCTGGGACCCACGAGCTACATCTTCACACGCAAGGAAGTGCGTCCGAAAAAAACGATTCTCCCCCCTGACTGCTGGGACCCACCAGCTACATCTTCGCATGCAAGGAAGTGCGTAAAAAAACGGTTCGCCCCCGACTGCCGGGACCCACCAGCTACACCTTCGCACGCAAGGAAGTGCGTCCGGGCAAAAAAAACGATTCGCCCCCTTGACTACTGGGACCCAGCAGCTACACCTTCGCACGCAAGGAAGTGCGTCCGGGCAAAAAAAAAACTATTCGCCCCCCTGACTGCTGGGACCCACCAGCTACATCTTCGCAGGCAAGGAAGTGCCTGACAGTCGGGACCCACCTGGTCGAAGCGTAAGTAGCGTTGTCATTCTGCTCGCGAACGTGTACGTACATACTGGTCGATGTAGAGGCACGCACGTGTCGTAGTAGAGGCGCGCACGTATCGTAGTAGAGGCGCGCACGTAGCATGTACACGTACGTACAGCGGCCAGGGTGCAAGAAATAAAATACGGCCACGTATGTGTACATACAGGCAGGGTCTCGAACGCCTACTGGCGCATACGTATGGCCAGGGCTCGTGTACATGGCTGGGTCAGAACGGAGAAACAACGTCGTCGTCATGTTCATGGGGAGGCAATGGAATGCGTCGTGTTCATGGGGAGGCAACGGAATGCATCGTGTTTATGGGGAGGCAACGGAACGCGTCGTGTTCATCGGGAGGCAACGGAATGCGTCGTGTTCATCGGGAGGCAACAGAACGCGTGGGAGCCAACCGGCTGGGTCGGAACGGAATGCGTGGTCGTGTTCATCGGGAGGGCTTGGACGGAACAGGCGATGGAAACGAGGCCTGGCGTACCGCAGAACGGAGGAAACGGACCTCCTATGTTCGGAACAGGGTCCTGTTGATCGAGAGGGGTGTGGCGTACTGCAAAACGGAGGAAACGGACCTCCTACGGTCGAAACGGGGGTCCTGTTGATCGGGAGGGGTGTGGCGTACCACAAAACGGACGAAACGGACCTCCTACGGTCGAAACGGGGGCCCTGTTGATCGGGAGGGGTGTGGCGTACCGCAAAACGGACGGAACGGACCTCCTACGGTCGAAACGGGGGTCCTGTTGATCGGGAGGGGTGTGGCGTACCGCAAAACGGATGAAATGGACCTCCTACGGTCGAAACGGGGGTCCTGTTCATCGGGAGGGGTGTGGCGTACCGCAAAACGGGACTCGACGGGATACTGTTCATCTCCACCGTCGACCTCCTCCAGCCTCCACGGGCTCCTTTTCATCCAGCCTCCACCGCGCGCTACTCCACCGGCTACTGTTCAACCACCCCTCCGCGGGCACCCCTCCACCGTCTACTGTTCATCCAGCCCTCCACACCACGGGGTCCTATTCAACCACCCCTCCACGGGCACCCCTCCACCGTCTACTGTTCATCCAGCCCTCCACCACACCACGGGGTCCTGTTCATCCAGAGGCAACGCCACCGCTCACTGTTCATCCAACCCCCCTTGCAACGCTCACTGTTCATTCAATCGATTGGCTTCAGTTAGCAGCAGTAGCGAAGGAATCGCTCGATCGGGTTTAGTTAACAGCCATCGATCGATCGCTCGGGTTCAGTAACGCGTAGCCTGCAGTGCAATCGCTCGGGTTCAGTTAGAGCCCAACGCCTCACTCGGGTTCAGTTAGAGCCAACCCCTCGCACACACGCGCGTACGTGTACGAGAGAAACGCGCATCGCTCGGCCCCTGACCTCCCACCGTAACCGGGAACTCCCCAAAATTTTCCTCCCCCTCGCTTCTACCACGGTTTTTCTGTCATGGACGGCCCAAAGAATGTCATGCAGCTGCGTCTCCGGCCCGCCCAGGACGAAAAGCCCATTTTCTATCATGATGTTTTGTCATAGAAGTAGGATCCCACCACATCTATGATGATACCGGGTTTTGTCACAATTATCGTCATAGAAGTGTCATATGTATGACAGAATTTTTTTTCGTTCGGCCCAAAATGTCACGGATGTGTCTTTTTTTTGTAGTGAATCATGGAATCTTTGCATCATTGTTGTTAGAGATCTTTCATCTTTGACGAGAGGCTTCCTGTAATGGTATTTGTGTTCGTCCACCTCCAGTGTATCATAATGTACATCGTCGGGCAGGTAATCTCCAATTGGTACCATGCAAAATCTTCGGATGATTAGCGACGATATCGCTAGACACCTTGAGCGGGGGGCACGATTGGTTCGCTTGTTCGCCGAGCTGGGCAAATTTTTTCCCAGCTCGTCGTTCTGCTAAGCTTTGATCACTGATAGTACTTCCCGACCGCTCCGCTTTGATATATGACCTTTGAATAATGCGATCATAGTTGGATTGCGGCGGAGAAGGTGGTGGTCGCTTCAGGGCATCGATAGTGCGCTTCGGTTTCACCGGATCTATCTTCTCCTCCAGAGGTGGATGTTTCTTTGCTTTCACCGCTTCAAAGAAGTCCCTCACTTCGGCTTTCACGATCTTCGCGTTTTCCTCCACGGTCCTCTCGTATGGTAATTTCTCTAGAGGCTTGAGAGATGGACCAAATCTGTATTGCCTCCCGCCTTTGGCTGTACTGCTAGACGCCAGAGCAGACGGAGCGGCTGCGACTGTCTTCTTTCCTTTCTTACGAGGCGGAGGAGAAGGACTATGACCCGCCGGAGCAGCCGGAGCGGCAGCAGGTCTCTTCCGCCCTTGCTGACGAGGCGAAGAAGGAGGAGGCTGGCTGCTCGGGCGCGCTGGCGCAGGCAGAGAAGGAGGCGGAGTGCCGCCACGTGCCGAAGAAGGAGGCGGAGTGCCCTGATCACTCGCCGGAGGAGGAGGCGGAGGAGGAGGCAGAGTGCCCTGACTCGCCGGAGGAGGAGGAGGAGGCGGAGGCGTCCAGTTCGGAAGGTTGATGAGCTCCTCCCGCCATAGGCATGGAGTCTTTAGAGCAGAACCCAGCCGAGTCTCCCCTTCACCGGTAGGGTGGTCAAGCTCGAGGTCCTCAAATCCCTCCGTTATTTCATCCACCGTCACCCTAGCATATCCTTCTGGAATCAGACGGCAGAAAAAGTTGCGCTGGGTTCAGGAGGTTGAACAGAGCCGACAGCCGCCTTGACTTTGAATTGCTGCCATTGCGTCATAAGGTGGCAATGTTGAGACTCCGTGATAGCATCCACGGGGTAGCTAGCAGGAGCCGTCAAGACAAGCTCCTGAAGCAGCTCGGTGGAAGCCACGCTGCTTCTCCGCTGAGATGGCGGGGTAGCTTCGGTAGGTCGCTTGCTGCGAACTGCTTCTCGTTCCTCTAGCGCTTGTACCCTTGCGTGCAGCTTCTGCAGTTGGGTCTGATCCAGTTTCTTCCTCCTCTCCTGGCATTTGTAACTGCTTGCGTCCGGAAACCCAGCCTTCCACTGAACGGAGCCTGGCGTGCCTCGTGTCCGTCCAGGGTGCTTAGGATTCCCGAGGGCCATTGTGAGCTCGTCGTTCTCTCTGTCGGGAACGAACGTCCCTTCCTGCGCTGCGTGATAACCCACAAGTATAGGGGATCGCAACATTTTTCGAGGGTAGAGTATTCAACCCAAATTTATTGATTTGACACAAGGGGAGCCAAAGAATATTCTCAAGTATTAGCAGTTGAGTTGTCAATTCAACCACACCTGGATAACTTAATATCTGCAGCAAAGTATTTAGTAGCAAAGTAGTATGATAGTAGTGATAATGGTAGCAAAAGTAATATTTTTGGGTTTTGTAGTGATTGTAACAGTAGCAGCGGAAAAGTAAATAAGCGAAGAACAATATGTAAAAAGCTCGTAGGCATTGGATCGGTGATGGAGAATTATGACGGATGTGATTATTCATGCAACAGTTATAACATAGGGTGACACAGAACTAGCTCCAATTCATCAATGTTATGTAGGCATGTATTCCGAATTTAGTCATACGTGCTTATGGAAAAGAACTTGCATGACATCTTTTGTCCTACCCTCCCCTGGCAACGGGGTCCTATTGGAAACTAAGGGATATTAAGGCCTCCTTTTAATAGAGTACCGGACCAAAGCATTAACACATAGTGAATACATGAACTCCTCAAACTACGGTCATCACCTGGAGTGGTCCCGATTATTGCCACTTCGGGGTTGCCGGATCATAACACATAGTAGGTGACTATAGACTTGCAAGATAGGATCAAGAACTCACATATATTCATGAAAACATAATAGGTTCAGATCTGAAATCATGGCACTCGGGCCCTAGTGACAAGCATTAAGCATAGCAAAGTCATAGGAACATCAATCTCAGAACATAGTGGATACTAGGGATCAAACCCTAACAAAACTAACTCGATTACATGATAAATCTCATCCAACCCATCACCGTCCAGCAAGCCTATGATGGAATTACTCACGCATGGCGGTGAGCATCATGAAATTGGTGATGGAGGATGGTTGATGATGACGATGGCGACAGATTCCCCTCTCCGGAGCCCCGAACGGACTCCAGATCAGCCCTCCCGAGAGGTTTTAGGGCTTGGCGGCGGCTCCGTATCGTAAAACGCGATGAATCCTTCTCTCTGATTTTTTTCTCCCCGAACGTGAATATATAGAGTTGGAGTTGAGGTCGGTGGAGCTCCAGGGGGGCCACGAGGCAGGGAGGCGCGCCCCCACCCTCGTGGCCAGGGTGTGGGCCCCCTGGTCTTGATTCTTTTGCTAGTATTTTTTATTATTTCCAAAAATAATCTCCGTTGATTTTCAGGTCATTCCGAGAACTTTTATTTCTGCACAAAAATAACACCATGGCAATTCTGCTGAAAACAGCGTCAGTCCGGGTTAGTTCCATTCAAATCATGCAAGTTAGAGTCCAAAACAAGGGCAAAAGTGTTTGGAAAAGTAGATACGTTGGAGACGTATCAACTCTCCCAAGCTTAAACCTTTGCTTGTCCTCAAGCAATTCAGTTGATAAACTGAAAGTGATAAAGAAAAACTTTTACAAACCCTGTTTGCTCTTGTTGTTGTAAATATGTAAAGCCAACATTCAAGTTTTCAGCAAAGATCATGACTAACCATATTCACAATAACACTTAGGTCTCATGTTTACTCATGTCAATGGCATAATCAACTAGCGAGCATTAATAATAAATCTCGGATGACAATACTTTCTCAAAACAATCATAATATGATATAACAAGATGGTATCTCACTAGCCCTTTCTGAGACCGCAAAACATAAATGCAGAGCACCTTTAAAGATCAAGGACTGACTAGACATTGTAGTTCATGGTAAAAGAGATCCAGTCATAGTCATACCCAATATAAATTAATAGTAATGGATGCAAATGACAACGATGCTCTCCAGCTAGTGCTTTTTAATAAGAGGGTGATGACTCAACATAAAAGTAAATAGATAGTCCCTTCGCAGAGGGAAGCAGGGATTTATAGAGGTGCCAGAGCTCGGTTTTCGAAACAGAGGTAAATAATATTTTGAGTGGTATACTTTCATTGTCAACATAACAACCGAGAGATGGCGATATCTTCCATGCTACACACATTATAGGCGGTTCCCAAACAGAATGGTAAAGTTTATACTCCCCCTCCACCAACAAACATCAATCCATGGCTTGTCCGAAACAACGGGTGCCTCCAACTAACAACAATCCCGGGGGAGTTTTGTTTGCAATTATTTTGATTTGATTTGCTTAAAGCATGGGACTGGGCATCCCGGTGACCAGCCATTTTCTCGTGAGTGAGGAGCGGAGTCCACTCCTCTTGAGAATAACCCGCCTAGCATGGAAGATACAGACAACCCTAGTTGATACATGAGCTATTCGAGCATACAAAACAGAATTTCATTTGAAGGTTTAGAGTTTGGCACATACAAATTTACTTGGAACCGCATATAGGAAGGTATGGTGGACTCATATGGAATAACTTTGGGGTTTAAGGGATTGGATGCACAAGCAGTATTCCCGCTTAGTACAAGTGAAGGCTAGAAAAAGACTGGAAAGCGACCAACTAGAGAGCGACAACAGTCATGAACATGCATTAAAATTAATAAACATTGAGTGCAAGCATGAGTAGGATATGATCCACCATGAACATAAATATCATGAAGGCTATGTTGATTTGTTTCAACTACATGTGTGAACATGTGCCAAGTCAAGTCACTTAAATCATTCAAAGGAGGATACCACCCTATCATACCACATCACAACCATTTTAATAGCATGTTGGCACGCAAGGTAAACCATTATAAACTCCTAGCTAATTAAGCATGGAATAAGCAAC
Source organism: Aegilops tauschii subsp. strangulata (assembly GCF_002575655.3). Lineage (NCBI taxonomy): Eukaryota > Viridiplantae > Streptophyta > Magnoliopsida > Poales > Poaceae > Aegilops > Aegilops tauschii. The sequence continues at coordinate 116,597,141 of NC_053041.3, forward strand.
TATAATCTCTACTTGTCATTGCAAACGTGTTTATTCATAATAGGCTGAATCAGGAACGATGAACTAATCATATTTACAAAAACAAGAGAGGTCGAGTTCATACCAGCTTCTCTCATATCAACCAGTCCATCATATATCGTCATAATTGCCTTTCACTTGCACGACCGAACGATGTGAATAATAGTAATAGTGCACGTGCATTGGACTAAGCTGGAATCTGCAGGCATTCAATAAACAGGAGAAGACAAGGTAATATGGGCTCTTGGTTAGATCAACAGTAATGCATATAAGAGCCACTTCAACATTTTCATTATGGTCCTCTCCTATCGACCCCCAAAGAAAAGAAAATAAATAAAACTATTTACACGGGAAAGCTCCCAACAAGCAAAAGACGAACGAGAAATCTTTTTGGGTTTTCTTTTAATTATTACTACTACAGGCAAGAAAGTAAACTAGCTAAAAGCTACTACTATTTTTTATTTTTTCTTAAGGTTTTTTGAACACACAAGAAGAAAGAAAGAAAAAGGAAATAAACTAGCATGGATAGCACAATGAAAAAGTATGAGCACCGACAACTAGCAATGAGTGTGTGAACATGAATGTAATGTCGGTGAGAAATACGTACTCCCCCAAGCTTAGGCTTTTGGCCTAAGTTGGTCTATTGCCATGGCTGGCCTGGCGGATATCCAAAGTTGTAACTGGGGTCGTACTGAGACGAAGCCTCGGGTTGCCACTGGTTGGCCATCTCCTCCGGATCCCACTGGTAAACAGACTAGCGTGAAGGAACAAATTGTGGTTACGGATCTGGCTCTGTAGCTGATGTGGGGTTCCGGTAGGCGTGAACGGCCTCCAACGTAACAAGGTACTTGCCTGCAGATAAGTCAAACAAGGAAGGAGCAGGCAAAGTAATAGTCTCAGGGTGATTTTTATCAAATATCAGTTTATAGTTAAGCTCCTTTTTCCTAGTCTTAACAATGAAATCATGTGCTACCATACTCTTATAATCTAGAAAAACAGGAGGTAGCAACTTTTCTTCTTTCTCACAATGTCTAATAGGTATGTTAAAATGTGCAGCAAGGCGCGAGGCGAAGATACCTCCCAAGATGGGGCCCTTAGTACGGTTAAGATTTAACCGCTTTGCAACAGTAGCGCCCATACTAAATGTGTCATCATGGAACAAGGCATGGCACAGAATAACAATGTCAGGGGAACTTAGGTTGCCACAGTTTCCGCGACCAATTAAGCATCTACTAGCAAATATTGCAAAGTAACGTAAAACAGGAAAATGTATGCTAGTAATTCTTGCATCAGAAACTTTCCTAGTTTCCCCGTACAACAATTGTATCAATAAACCCCTCCACATCGTCACGATGTGGCTCCTCTACGCTGCCCAAAAAAGGCAACTTGCAAACCTCACAAAATTCAGAGAGGGGCATCTCCTTATACTCATCATATAAATAGAATTCCACGGAAGGTGGTCACCTCCTAGCATGCAAATGAAAATTTTGAACAAAGATATTAGTGAGTAAGATATACTGTTCACGTTGGTCACGGAGGAAGTCGGCGAGGCCTGCATTCTCAGCCAACTCATGAAAATCATCATAAATCACGGCTGCTCTCAAGAAATCATCACAAGGCCATTCACACGGCCGAACTTCCGCGGTGCGAGGGAGATTATACTTGGGCCTATCTTCTTCTTCTTCACTTTGCTTATCCTTCGAGATTCGGCTCAAAGAAACCCTCAAAAATCTCTGCATCATTTTCTGAAAATTTCTGAAATTTTTAGTAACTTCAAATAAAAGTGAACCAAACTCAACAAAATTTATAGCAACTACTCCCACAAGTGCCTAGAGACTATATCATGCATTAGAACTACTTGGGACCATATAAATTTGACATGCAAGCTCAAGAACAGGGTCACCTAAGAAGCAAAAATTTGCAATGAATAAAGCACTAGAACAAAAACTAATTGGACCATTGGAGGAGTCTCATACCGAAGAACAATTCCCCAAAGTAGTTTTGTGAGTGGAGCTTTGCGCAAGGACATCAAAAATCGCAGCAAAATGACCTAGAACTCATGCTTGAGCTGGTTGGTGATTTTTTTGGGAGGAAGAAGGAGTGTGTGGGCGCAGGAATAAGTGGAGGGGAGCCACCATGGGCCCACGAGGCAGGGGGTGTGCCCAGGGGGTGGGCGCGCCCTGGACCCTCGTGGCCAGGTGCTTGCTCCCCCTGCTGTGTTCTCAGTGCCAGATATTCTCAAATATTCCAGAAAAAAAAATCATATTTCAATTTCGGGGCATTTGGAGAACTTTTATTTTTGGGGTATTTTTTATTGCACGGATAATTCAGAAAACAGACAGAAAATAATATTTTTGCTTTATTTAATCTAAATAACAGAAAGTAAAAGGAGGGTACAGAAGGTTGTGCTTTCTAACTTCATCCATCTCATTCTCATCAAAAGGAATCCATTAACAAGGTTGATCAAGTCTTGTTAACAAACTCTTTCCGAATAACATGGAACCGGAGAAATTTCGAATAACACTATGTTACCTCAACGAGGATATGCACATCCCCAATAATAAGAATATCATATTTCTTCTTGACAGTAGGTAGAGGAAATTCAAAACCTCCAAAAATAATCGATGGAATTTTTCCAATAGAGTTTATACTATGAACTTGAGGTTGTTTCCTCGGAAAGTGTACCGTATGCTCATCACCATTAACATGAAAAGTGACATTGCCTTTGTTGCAATCAATAACAGCCCCTGCAGTATTCAAAAAGGGTCTTCCAAGAATAATAGACATACTATCGTCCTCAGGAATATCAAGAATAACAAAGTCCGTTAAAATAGTAACGTTTGCAACCACAACAGGCACGTCCTCACAAACACCGACAGGTATAGCAGTTGATTTATCAGCCATTTGCAAAGATATTTTAGTAGGTGCCAACTTATTCAAATCAAGTCTACGATATAAAGAGAGAGGCATAACACTAACACCGGCTCCAAGATCACATAAAGCAGTTCTAACATAGTTTCTATTAATGGAGCATGGTATAGTTGGTACTCCTGGATCTCCAAGTTTCTTTGGTATTCCACCCTTAAAAGTATAATTAGCAAGCATGGTGGAAATTTCAGCTTCCGGTATCTTTCTTTTATTTGTAACAATATCCTTCATATACTTGGCATAAGGATTCATTTTAAGCATATCAGTTAAACGCATACGCAAAAAGATAGGTCTAATCATTTCAGCAAAGCGCTCAAAATCCTCATCATCCTTTCTGTTGGATGGCTTAGGAGAAAAAGGCATGGGTTTCTGAACCCAAGGTTCTCTTTCCTTACCGTGCTTCCTAGCAACAAAGTCTCTCTTATCATAACGTTATCAAGATCAACAGCAGGTTCAATCTCTACATCATTGTCATTGCTAGGTTGAGTATCAACAGGAACATCATCATTAACATTATCACTAGGCTCATGTTCATTACCTGATTGTGTTTCAGCATCAGAAATAGAAATATCATTGGGATTCTCAGGTGTGTCAACAACAGGTTCACTAGAAGCATGCAAAGTCCTATCATTTTTATTTTTCTTACTCTTAGTAGGACTAGGTGCATCCATATTATTTCTCTGAGAATCCTGCTCAATTCTCTTAGGGTGGCCCTCAGGATACAAAGGTTCCTGAGTCACTTTACCCCCTCTAGTTGCAACTCTAACAGCAAAGTCATTATTCTTACTATTCAATTCATTGACCAAACCATTCTGAGCTTTAAGTACTTGTTCTACTTGAGTGGTAACCATAGAAGCATGTTTACTAATGAGTTTAAGTTCACCTTTAACTTTGGACATATAATCACTCAAGTGTTCAATCATATAAGCATTGCGTTTTAATTCTCTACCAAAATAAGCATTGAAGTTTTCTTGTTTGACAATAAAATTATCAAACTCATCTAAGCATTGGCTAGCAGACTTATAACGAGGAATATCACCTTCATCAAATCTATAAAGAGAATTTACCTTTACTACCTGTGTTGGGTTATCAAGACCACGTGTTTCTTCAACAGGCGGTAAATTAAGACCGTGTATTTCTTCAACAGGAGGTAAATTCTTAACATCTTCAGCTTTTATACCTTTTTCTTTCATAGATTTCTTTGCCTCTTGCATATCTTCAGGACTGAGAAATAGAACACCCCTTTTCTTCGGAGTTGGCTTAGGAGTTGGTTCAGGAAGTGTCCAATTTTTTTCATTTGTCAACATATTATTCAATAGAATTTCAGCTTCATCAGCTGTTCTTTCCCTGAAAACACAACCAGCACAACTATCCAGGTGGTCTCTAGAAGCATCAGTTAGTCCATTATAGAAGATATCAAGTATTTCATTTTTCTTGAGAGGATGATCAGGCAAAGCATTAAGTAATTGGAGAAGCCTCCCCCAAGCTTGTGGGAGACTCTCTTCTTCAATTTGCACAAAATTATATATTTCTTAAAGCAGCTTGTTTCTTATGAGCAGGGAAATATTTAGCAGAGAAGTAATAAATCATATCCTGGGGACTACACACACAACCATGATCAAGAGAATTAAACCATATCTTAGCATCACCCTTTAATGAGAACAGAAATATTTTAAGGATATAACAGTAGCGAGTTTTCTCATCATTAGTGAACAGGGTGGCTATATCATTTAATTTAGTAAGATGTGCCACAACAGTTTTAGATTCATAGCCATAGAAAGGATCAGATTCAACCAAAGTAATTATATCAGGGTCAACAGAGAATTCATAATCCTTATCAGTAACAAAGATAGGTGAAGTAGCATAAGCAGGATCATATTTCATTCTAGCATTCAGAGATTTTTGTTTCAGCTTAGCTAATAATTTCTTAAGATCACTTCTATCATTGCAAGCAAGAAAGTCTCTAGCAGTTTCTTCATCCATAACATAACCCTCAGGTACAACAGGCAATTCATATCTAGGGGGAGAATCTTCATCATCACTTTCATCAATATTATCGGTTTCAATAATTTCATTCTCTCTAGCCCTAGCAAGTTGTTCATCAAGAAATCCACCAAGTGGCACAGTAGTATCAAGCATAGAAGTAGTTTCATCATAAGTGTCATGCATAGCAGAAGTGGCATCATCAATAACATGCGACATATCAGAATTAATAGCAGAAGCAGGTTTAGGTGTCGCAAGCTTACTCAAAACAGAATGTGAATCAAGTGGAGAGCTAGATGGCAGTTCCTTACCTCCCCTCATAGTTGAGGGATAAATTTTAGTTTTCTCGTCTTTCAAGTTCCTCATAGTGACCAGAAGATATAAATCCCAAGTGACTCAAAGAAATAGAGCTATGTTCCCCGGCAACGGCGCCAGAAAATAGTCTTGATAACAAGTATAGGGGATCGCAACAGTTTTCAAGGGTAGAGTATTCAACCCAAATTTATTGATTCAACACAAGGGGAGCCAAAGAATATTCTCAAGTATTAGCAGTTGAGTTGTCAATTCAACCATGGATAACTTAATATCTGCATCAAAGTATTTAGTAGCAAAGTAGTATGATAGTAGTGATAACGGTAGCAAAAGTAATATTTTTGGGTTTTGTAGTGATTGTAACAGTAGCAGCGGAAAAGTAAATAAGCGAAGAACAATATGTAAAAAGCTCGTAGGCATTGGATCGGTGATGGAGAATTATACCGGATGTGATTATTCATGCAACAGTTATAACATAGGGTGACACAGAACTAGCTCCAATTCATCAATGTAATGTAGGCATGTATTCCGAATATAGTCATACGTGCTTATGGAAAATAACTTGCATGACATCTTTTGTCCTACCCTCCTGTGACAGCCTAATTTTTGGCCCTTTCTTTTTCTTTTGTTTTTCTGAGGTTTTTGCTTGAGTTTTCTTTTTCCGTGGCTTTGTGGTCTGGAAAGTGAAGAAGGTGAACTCTTCTTTACTTCCAGAGTGGCTTGTCATACCCAAATCCTTCCCTAGACCCTGTCATTTTCATCCTAGGCCAAATCCCAATATTCTTTTTATTGGGAATATTCCTTTTCTATTAAAGGAATAACTAAAATTGCCCTAGGTTGTGAAGCAACCTTTATTTGCATCACTCCTAAAATTCCCAAATAATTCTCATAAATTGTTTGGGTCATATCTTTCTCAAATATGACAAAATATTTCATTTGTCATGTTTATCATCATGCTCAAATAATTCATTTCCTATTCTGCCCTAAATGGTACATTGTGAAGCAAGTGCTATTTTCCTTTTCCCAATTGACCTCAAACTCCTTGGAAACCTTTTCCTGTCCATATCATTGCCACATGCCAAAATGCAACCTCATTTGCCTAGTAATTATTTAATTATGATTTTCCAAAGTTTCTATCCAGAAAGAAGCTTTGTGAAGGAGGTGCAAGCTAGGCATATCCAAATGAGTTGCCATTTTGCATGATCTCTCATATCATCATATCATAGCCCTCCACCAAAGTAGAGATCATGTCATGCCTCCATGTGAGCTCATATTCAATTCTTTGATTCTGTCCAAAATTTTAGTTTGTGAAGCAAGTATATTTTATCTTGCTCCATTATGGCTGCCAATTTTTCTAGGCCTTCTATTATCCATATAACTTACCTCCACCCATTTTGGGCATGGTTCATCAAGCCATTATTCCTCTAGAAGTTTTGCAGGTTTTTGTCCAGAGGAGATGTTTGTGAAGCAAGTACCAGTTTGGCTTGGCCAATTGGTATGAGACTTTTTGAGCATCTTCATAGGACCAAATGACTCTGCCTTGCCCAATTTGAGCTCAAGTTGATGCTTCATCCGAGTGCATCATCCAAATCTTGATTCTGGACCATATTTGGCACTTGCAAAGCAACTCTGTTAAATCTTGATCCAAACCCCTCCATAGTTACCAGGATGTAAGTCCTTCTTTACCCCAACCTCTCACACAACTCCATTATCACTAATCACCTCCCTATTGAGCAGCAGTACCCGATCAAGTTTACTGCAGTAAACTTCAGAGGTTAATTACCTTTCAACCGAAGCCCTTTTAACAAATCTACCACCACAGTTGCAACCTCCCCAGGAAGGACAAGCCCCTAGACATTGTTTGGCCGGCCGTGTGCCACTGTGTGCACCAGTGCACGTGGTGATCATGAGATTTGGCATGCAATGCGCGCGCTCTGCTGACGTTGGCCGCGTCTAGGGCGTCTTCTAGCTCCGGCCCCTCCTCCCCTCGTCGCCTACGCGCTCGTGAGCCTGTCCAACAGCTAGCCTGTGTCGTCGCCGTCCTCCTGGAGCCCTCTTCCCCTCCGTCAGCCCCTCCGTCAGCTCTCGTCGCCGCGCGCCCACGGGAAGCCTGTAGCCGACCGGGCATTTATGGCGTTCGGCCTCTTCTCCTCTTGTCCACGAGCTCGGCCTCGTCTCCGTGAGCCCTGCCCCTTGTGCGTTCCCTCTCAGTCGCCTTCCCCGAGCTCATGCGCGTGCAAACGCGTCCGCGGCGCCGGCCGCGTGTCCGCGGCGATGCCAGCGCTGCACGTCCTCGCCCCGCCTATATATAGGCCTTCCCCGAGCCCTTCGAGCACAACATCGGCCTCCCCTCACTCCCAGCTCCCTCCCCAATCAGTCAGCCGAGCCGGAGGACCTCTCCCTGCTGCCCATCGCCGCCACGACCGCCGTCGGGCTCTGCTCAAATCCGAGCAGCCCCGAGCTCCTCCCCTCCTTCTACCACCTCCAGTAGAATCCCACCACTCCGGCGACCATCCCCATGCCCTTTTCCCCTCGCCGGAGCCGCTATGGCCTCGAGTCCCATCTCCACCCGAAGCCCCCTTCGCCGGAGTGCTTGCTGCTCTCAACCCCGCCCACCTCGAGGTCCGTTCTGTCCTGAAGCGGGTGGGCCTCGTCGCCCTGAGCACGTGGGTAGGTCGAGCGCCGCCTACGGTGGCCAGAGTCGCTGGCGATCGTGGTCGGGGCGGTCGGCCTCGCCTCTGCCTCAGCGCGCGTCGGGAGGAGGAAGGAGGAGCCAGGAGGAGAGAGATGGATAAGGTGGACCCCACCTGTAAGCCTCTAAGCCACCCGGCCCCGCCTTGCCACGCTGGATAAGTGGAGGCGTATTCCTCAGAATACGGCTTCCCAGCTGGAAAGCGTAGTTTCGTTCTGTTTCAGCTCAAAATACGTTTCCTCTTTTCTGAAAGCGTATTTCCTCTCTGTTTCAGCCCAGAATGTGTTTTCTTAATCAGAAAGCGTATTTCTAACTTTGCGCTTCTGCCTTATCCACTCAAGGACTTGTTTGTGATGATATTTTTGCAGAAAAGTCCCCGAACTTCAACCCTTCATATCTTTTTAACCACAACTCCGAATGAGGTGAATCCAAGTCTCGCCGAGACCGTTCTGTTGGTTTCACTTTCACTATGGTTTGACACCATGAAAATGACCTTTTTGCCCTTGCACGTAAACAGCCCCTCCGAGAGTGAAGAAGATGAACTCTTCTTTGCTTCCAGAGTGGCTTGTCATAACCAAATCCTTCCCTAGACCCTGTCATTTTCATCCTAGCCCAAATCCCAATATTCTTTTTGTTGGGAATATTCCTTTTCTATTAAAGGAATAACTCAAATTGCCCTAGGTTGTGAAGCAACCTTTATTTCCATCACTCCTAAAATTCCCAAATAATTCTCATAAATTGTTTGGGTCATATCTTTCTAAAATATGACAAAATATTTCATTTGTCATGTTTATCATCATGCTCAAATAATTCATTTCCTATTCTGCCCTAAATGGCACATTGTGAAGCAAGTGCTATTTTCCTTTTCCCAATTGACCTCAAACTCCTTGGACACCTTTTCTTGTCCATATCATTGCCACATGCCAAAATGCAACCTCATTTGCCTTGTAATTATTTAATTATGATTTTCCAAAGTTTCTATCCAGAAAGAAGCTTTGTGAAGGAGGTGCAAGCTAGGCATATCCAAATGAGTTGCCATTTTGCATGATCCCTCATATCATCATATCATAGCCCTCCACCAAAGTAGAGCTCATGTCATGCCTCCATGTGAGCTCATCTTCAATTCTTTGATTCTGTCCAAAATTTTAGTTTGTGAAGCAAGTATATTTTATCTTGCTCCATTATGGCTGCCAATTTTTCTAGGCCTTTTATTATCCATATAACTTACCTCCACCCATTTTGGGCATGGTTCATCAAGCCATTATTCCTCTAGAAGTTTTGCAGGTTTTTGTCCAGAGGAGATGTTTGTGAAGCAAGTACCAGTTTGGCTTGGCCAATTGGTATGAGACTTTTTGAGCATCTTCATAGGACCAAATGACTCTGCCTTGCCCAATTTGAGCTCAAGTTGATGCTTCATCAGAGTGCATCATCCAAATCTTGATTCTGGACCATATTTGGCACTTGCAAAGCAACTCTATTAAATCTTGATCCAAACCCCTCCATAGTTACCAGGATGTAAGTCCTTCTTTACCCCAACCTCTCAGACAACTCCATTATCACCAATCACCTCCCTGTTGAGCAGCAGTACACTATCAAGTTTACTGCAGTAAACATCAGAGGTTAATTACCTTTCAACTGAAGCCCTTTTAACCAATCTACCACCGCAGCTGCAACCTCCCCAGGAAGGACAAGCCCCTAGACATTGTTTGGCCGTCCGTGTGCCACTGTGTGCACCAGTGCATGCGGTGATCACGAGCATTGGCATGCAATGCGCGCGCTCTGCTGACGTTGGCCTCGTCCAGGGCGTCTTCTAGCTCCGGCCCCTCTTCCCCTCGTCGCCTTCGCGCTCGTGAGCCTGTCCAACAGCTGGCATGTGTCGTCGCCGTCCTCCTGGAGCCCTCTTCCCCTCCGTCAGCCCCTCCGCCAGCTCTCGTCGCCGCGCGCCCACGGGAAGCCTGTAGCCGACCGGGCATTTATGGCGTTCGGCCTCTTCTCCTCTTGTCCACGAGCTCGGCCTCGTCTCCGTGAGCCCTGCCCCTCGTCCGTTCCCTCTCCGTCGCCTTCCCCGAGCTCATGCGCGTGCACACGCGTCCGCGACGCCGGCCGCGTGTCTGCGGCGACGCCAGCGCGGCACGTCCTCGCCCCGCCTATATATAGGCCTTCCCCGAGCCCTTGGAGCACAGCATCGGCCTCCCCTCACTCCCAGCTCCCTCCCCAATCAGTCAGCCGAGCCGGAGGACCTCTCCCGGCTGCCCATCGCCGCCACGACCGCCGTCGGGCTCTGCTCAAATCCGAGCAGCCCCGAGCTCCTCTCCTCCTTCTACCACCTCCAGTAGAACCCCATCACTCCAGCGACCATCCCCATGCCTTTTCCCCTCGCCGGAGCCGCTATGGCCTCGAGTCCCATCTCCACCCGAAGCCCCCTCCGCCGGAGTGCTTGCTGCTCTCAACCCCGCCCACCTCGAGGTACGTTCTGTCCTGGAGCGGGTCGGCCTCGTCGCCCTGAGCACGTGGGTAGGTCGAGCGCCGCCTACGGTGGCCGGAGTCGCCGGCGATCGTCGTCGGGGCGGCCGGCCTCGCCTCTGCCTCAGCGCGCGTCGGGAGGAGGAAGGAGGAGCCAGGAGGAGAGAGATGGATAAGGCAGACCCCACCTGTAAGCCTCTAAGCCGCCCGGCCCCGCCTTGCCACGCTGGATAAGTGGAGGCGTATTCCTCAGAATACGTCTTCCCAGTTGGAAAGCGTAGTTTCGTTCTGTTTCAGCTCAAAATACGTTTCCTCTTTTCTGAAAGCGTATTTCCTCTCTATTTCAGCCCAGAATGCATTTTCTTAATCAGAAAGCGTATTTCTAACTTTGCGCTTCTGCCTTATCAACTCAGGGACTTGTTTGTGATGATATTTTTGCAGAAAAGTCCCTGAACTTCAACCCTTCATATCTTTTTAACCACAACTCCGAATGAGGTGAATCCAAAGCCCACTTCTTCGTCTCGTCGAGCCCGTTCTGTTGGTTTCGCTTTCACTATGGTTTGACACTGTGAAAATGACCTTTTTGCTCTTGCACGTAAACAGCCCCTCCGAGAGAGAACTGTTTCCGGCAAATCTTTCCGCGGCTTCACCGCACTTCTCTCCGGTGCCTTCTTCATCCCCAGGCAAGCCACAATACCCACTTGCATGACAGTCATGCAGTAGCCATGGTTTTCAACTTGAATATTTAGTAAATGTTTGCTTGTTTAAAATATGGTTATCGTTGTTTCGGTAATGCTTCTGGGTTAGTGCTTACCTTGCTATGTTGTTATGCACCTGGTTATCATGCCCTGCTAGGTGCTAGTATTACTTTCATATTGCCATGCTTGATTGTAGTACATGTTGGGTTGGTCATGTTCTTCGGTGCATGACTAACGTCGGTTATCGAGTATTGTTAATATGCGTTGTTCCTTTGCTGTTAGTTGGTTATGTGTTACTCGGTAATGTTATTGATGAGTTCTTGCATGGTATTTATGGTTGATGCTAGTAGTCATGTTATACTCTGAGTAGTGTTGCACTTGTAATATTTATGTTCGTCATTATGCCATGTTCAGTTGGAAATTATTCATAGTTGATGTGGTGGATAGTTATGTTGCATCCCGTGATTATGTTGATATCATGCTCATGCTTTGTAAATGCATCATGTTATTTTATCATGGCTCAGCATATTGCATTCAAGTTTAACTGGATTAAATTGAACTTGAACAACTGTTAGCTGAGTCATGGTGCCACCATATCGAAACTGACCAGTGCAACCACGCTTACCTTATGGGGAGGTCCTAACTGGGTCTATTGTCGTGCCTCTCGCCGGTGCCTCCAACTAGGGAAGGTTATGGGCGTACTTACCCTGATCAGGTAGGCGGACATAACCTTGTGTGCCCGTAGGTTGGATGATAAGCGCTTTTGTCCCCGTTTGGGACGGACCACGACGGTGGTCGTTGTGTCTTTGGTAGACATGGGGCCACCCAGGACTAGCCCAATGGGGAGTGAGTCGGAGTGGTCGGGAGAGTGTCATGGCAGTAGAACGGTTTTGTCGGAACGCCGTTGGTCAACCCGAATGGGCGTGCGAGGCCATGGGTTCCGTGGTGTGGGTACAGTGTACTAACCTCTACAGAGTGTATATTAAATCTATCGATAGCCGCGCCCGTGGATAAGGGCCCAGTTCGTGTCGGTCCCACCGTGAGTCAACAGTATTAATAACAACTTGATTAATGACAACCCCGGTTCGACTATGAGATAAGTTGGTTCTGATCGCCGGAAAGATCACCGTTTGAGACCAAGTGTTGGTCATGGTTGTGATCGCCGGAATGATCACCGTGGTATCGAGGATACCTAGTTGTTGGATATTCGTGATGTTGTGCGAGAATCATGGGTAAAGATCAAGCTCCTTGTGGTCATTTAATGATTACTACGGTATTGTTTATACCAAGCTTGATTTGATCCTGAGATAATCGTGTGATGTCCGAGGTTAGTAAGTGATGCATGTGATGGTTACGAGGTAACCCGAGCAGAATAAATAGTGCATGTAGTGTCATCATGTTGCATGCTAGTATCATCAGATTTATATGTTCATGCCATGATCATATATTGTCCTAGCGATATTATGTTCATATTGTTCATGCCATGTTATCCCGATGATCTCATGATAATCCCTGATTAACCTATAATTGCCATGCTGTTGTTTGTCTTGAATGCTTCTGGTTAATTGTGAGCTTGCAAGTACATTCAATATACTAACCTGGCGTGTCATGCCAGCTTGCAGGTCGTGCCTGGATTGCATGCTTGTTTGCCGTGGATTCTTTGTTTGCGAGCTAGGATAAGCGTTCCAGCCAGAGTCCCTGCGGAGTGGAGTTCACCACCGTTGTCGTTGTTCCGCTGCTTCGAGTTGTTCTGCTGCTTGCATAGAGCAACTAAGGATGGCGTAGTGTCGCCGTGCCGATGTTATTCACTGTAATATGGGAGACCTTGTATTCATATTCGTGTAATAATAGAAAGCTGGTTTGTTCTATGCTAAGCAATGCCGTATTCCAGAAGACTTCTCCTCGATCTCTGGGCTGGAATACGGGGCGTTCCGGTTTTCTCTGAGCCGGGGTGCCACAGGCTTGGTATTAGGGCAGGTCTGACTGCAGGATGCCCTAGCCCGCACGAATGTTAGAAAGCGGTAGTATAGACCCCAGTTGGTTTCTTGCACTTGAGTGTTGCATTTATTTGTCGCATAGCATGCATATAGATTGTTATTTTGTCACTAACGGTTAATCTTGTGAGTGTAGGTGGCATCGTTTTCGGTCCACCTCCTGCACCATCTTTCTTAGCATGCCTGCTCCTCGGTGTGATGCGACCATATCATCATCCATGCCCTCCATCTGGTCCCCTTGGCACCCCTTGCTGATCTTTGTTATCAGAAAAGGGCAATGCCAATAAACCCAGTCTTCCACTGTTATCTTGCCATGTCATTTCATTCTTTGGACGGGTACGATTCCCTTCGTACGTTGATGATGAGGTGGTCGTGACTTTTGTGTCTCGCTACTTGATCGTTAAGTTCGTTCTCACCTGTGTATCCATCCAGATCCAGCCACTGTTCAGCTAGTGCTTGGTGTAGCTTCGGTTACGCCAACTCCTTCCACACATGGATATAATTTTCGTGCACACTGCCACAACATATTAGACCGTAATACCAGAATTTCTGCGCGATTTGTGTGCTTAGGTGTGCATGCATATTATGGTGTGAGTAGCAGTAATATGTGATGATTGCTGGATTAGTTAAATTAGTAGTATGCTTGTGTGCTTTTGTTTTAGTCGTTTCTTTTGTTTCTTTCTTTGGGCCTTCGGTGTTACAAATTTTCCCCTATTAAAGTTGCTCGTCAGCCGACACCGGACCCGAAGAGTCAGCAAGAAATGCATATATTTGGAAACTCAGCTAAACAGAATGGAATTATCAGCAGACTGTAGTGAAATTGGAAATAGCTCATCTGAATACAAAAAAACCTGGATGGAATGTCAGTATAAAGTTTGCATTAACGTGCACTCCTCATAGCAGAAATGATCAAATCAGGAAGAAGATAAGATTGTGTGCAAGGTTGACAGAATATTATCAAAGGTATGGCTCAGAAACAAGTTTAAGTTTTCGTTGAGGATGATTTTGGAACCAGATGTACCTGGAAGCAAGCAAAAATATGGCATGTACTCAGAAAGGAGGATAGTCATGCAAAACCCCGTTTCATACAAGAAATCAATAACAAAATTTTAAGATGGTTATATATGTGGAAATCGGTCCGCATATCACAATAAGAAGCTTCTGGTGTAAGCAACCTGATCTTCCCTCGCAAGATACCCGAGAAGCTTCCAAGGCAAGATTCATCTATCTTCCTCAGTACGATACATGAATGATTTCGCGTACAAGGTACTCTGCCTTCCTTCAGTAGGCAACCAGAAAAGCTTCTGGCATAAGGTACTGAGTCTTTCCGCAGCAAAGTCTTTAAGGGGGTAAGCTTCTGAAGCATGATACCCAGTCTTCTTCAGCAAGCTGTCCGATGAAAGTTTCGAGCACAAGCCAGCCCAATCTTCCTCAGTAAGACATTGGTACAAGGTAGTACGCTGTGAATTGACAGCATAGGGCAGTGAATCCCAAGAATCAGATCCGCAACATTTTGGTCAGAAGCAAGAATCAGTCAGAACTTGAGGGGAGTTGAAACTGCCATTTAAATGGGGTACCTTGTCAGAAAAATGAGGATAGGCTACGATTGCCGAAAAATTGTAACGACCGTACCTATGGTGATACAAAGAAGTAATATGACCCAACTCTTTCAGCCAAGGATCCAGACCAAGAAAACGATAATGAAGGAGCAAGACCAGTGATGTGGGTATGAAAATTGTTGCAAGACCCGCGTGGTGCAGAACCACCGTCAATCAAGTCTGCAGATATTATCCTACAGGTCAAACCCTTATGCTAGCCACGACAGGCGACAATCAAATATTTGGTACGGATCTGATACTCAAGACAGTGGAACCAGTTAAGATGATTCAGAAATTTCCACGATAAGCTAGAAGCTGTCGGGAAAGCGGTTATGACCTAACTCACAGTTTGGAACCCGAAGGACCCGCATTTAGTGGAGAAACCCAATGCAAGGAGTTAGAGCTTGGGTGTCCACTAGAAAAAATAAATCTGATCACCACTTCATGAAAGATTGTCAGTGTCGGATGACACACCCAGCGGAAATCACTCTTGGATTTGTGAGACAGACATATATTTCAGTCGTGAGGATCAATCACAGTCAGCTAAGTCAGCAGATCTAAAAAGAAATTGGATCCTGTATAAGCATGAACAAGCAAGGTAAGATCTGTTAGAATATGGATATATTAAAGCAAACCACCCCAGGGTCAGTCAGATAAAAATTTAGTGGGAACAAAAATAAGAAAAAGGATACCCGAGATGGAAACGGTTTCCTTAAGTCAGTATCTTCATACTTGTTCCTCGAGCAACCAAATCTCGAGGACGAGATTTCTTTAAGGGGGTAAGGTTTGTGACAGCCTGATTTTTGGCCCTTTCTTTTTCTTTTGTTTTTCTAAGGTTTTTGCTTGAGTTTTCTTTTTTCCGTGGCTTTGTGGTCTGGAAAGTGAAGAAGGTGAACTCTTCTTTACTTCCAGAGTGGCTTGTCATACCCAAATCCTTCCCTAGACCCTGTCATTTTCATCCTAGCCCAAATCCCAATATTCTTTTTATTGGGAATATTCCTTTTCTATTAAAGGAATAACTAAAATTGCCCTAGGTTGTGAAGCAACCTTTATTTGCATCACTCCTAAAATTCCCAAATAATTCTCATAAATTGTTTGGGTCATATCTTTCTCAAATATGACAAAATATTTCATTTGTCATGTTTATCATCATGCTCAAATAATTCATTTCCTATTCTGCCCTAAATGGTACATTGTGAAGCAAGTGCTATTTTCCTTTTCCCAATTGACCTCAAACTCCTTGGACACCTTTTCCTGTCCATATCATTGCCACATGCCAAAATGCAACCTCATTTGCCTAGTAATTATTTAATTATGATTTTCCAAAGTTTCTATCCAGAAAGAAGCTTTGTGAAGGAGGTGCAAGCTAGGCATATCCAAATGAGTTGCCATTTTGCATGATCTCTCATATCATCATATCATAGCCCTCCACCAAAGTAGAGATCATGTCATGCCTCCATGTGAGCTCATATTCAATTCTTTGATTCTGTCCAAAATTTTAGTTTGTGAAGCAAGTATATTTTATCTTGCTCCATTATGGCTGCCAATTTTTCTAGGCCTTCTATTATCCATATAACTTACCTCCACCCATTTTGGGCATGGTTCATCAAGCCATTATTCCTCTAGAAGTTTTGCAGGTTTTTGTCCAGAGGAGATGTTTGTGAAGCAAGTACCAGTTTGGCTTGGCCAATTGGTATGAGACTTTTTGAGCATCTTCATAGGACCAAATGACTCTGCCTTGCCCAATTTGAGCTCAAGTTGATGCTTCATCCGAGTGCATCATCCAAATCTTGATTCTGGACCATATTTGGCACTTGCAAAGCAACTCTGTTAAATCTTGATCCAAACCCCTCCATAGTTACCAGGATGTAAGTCCTTCTTTACCCCAACCTCTCACACAACTCCATTATCACTAATCACCTCCCTATTGAGCAGCAGTACCCGATCAAGTTTACTGCAGTAAACTTCAGAGGTTAATTACCTTTCAACCGAAGCCCTTTTAACAAATCTACCACCACAGTTGCAACCTCCCCAGGAAGGACAAGCCCCTAGACATTGTTTGGCCGGCCGTGTGCCACTGTGTGCACCAGTGCACGTGGTGATCATGAGATTTGGCATGCAATGCGCGCGCTCTGCTGACGTTGGCCGCGTCTAGGGCGTCTTCTAGCTCCGGCCCCTCCTCCCCTCGTCGCCTACGCGCTCGTGAGCCTGTCCAACAGCTAGCCTGTGTCGTCGCCGTCCTCCTGGAGCCCTCTTCCCCTCCGTCAGCCCCTCCGTCAGCTCTCGTCGCCGCGCGCCCACGGGAAGCCTGTAGCCGAC
This sequence comes from Aegilops tauschii subsp. strangulata, assembly GCF_002575655.3. NCBI lineage: Eukaryota > Viridiplantae > Streptophyta > Magnoliopsida > Poales > Poaceae > Aegilops > Aegilops tauschii. Next base: position 116,614,146 of record NC_053041.3, read on the forward strand.
CGGGCATTTATGGCGTTCGGCCTCTTCTCCTCTTGTCCACGAGCTCGGCCTCGTCTCCGTGAGCCCTGCCCCTTGTGCGTTCCCTCTCAGTCGCCTTCCCCGAGCTCATGCGCGTGCAAACGCGTCCGCGGCGCCGGCCGCGTGTCCGCGGCGATGCCAGCGCTGCACGTCCTCGCCCCGCCTATATATAGGCCTTCCCCGAGCCCTTCGAGCACAACATCGGCCTCCCCTCACTCCCAGCTCCCTCCCCAATCAGTCAGCCGAGCCGGAGGACCTCTCCCTGCTGCCCATCGCCGCCACGACCGCCGTCGGGCTCTGCTCAAATCCGAGCAGCCCCGAGCTCCTCCCCTCCTTCTACCACCTCCAGTAGAATCCCACCACTCCGGCGACCATCCCCATGCCCTTTTCCCCTCGCCGGAGCCGCTATGGCCTCGAGTCCCATCTCCACCCGAAGCCCCCTTCGCCGGAGTGCTTGCTGCTCTCAACCCTGCCCTCCTCGAGGTCCGTTCTGTCCTGAAGCGGGTGGGCCTCGTCGCCCTGAGCACGTGGGTAGGTCGAGCGCCGCCTACGGTGGCCAGAGTCGCTGGCGATCGTGGTCGGGGCGGTCGGCCTCACCTCTGCCTCAGCGCGCGTCGGGAGGAGGAAGGAGGAGCCAGGAGGAGAGAGATGGATAAGGTGGACCCCACCTGTAAGCCTCTAAGCCACCCGGCCCCGCCTTGCCACGCTGGATAAGTGGAGGCGTATTCCTCAGAATACGGCTTCCCAGCTGGAAAGCGTAGTTTCGTTCTGTTTCAGCTCAAAATACGTTTCCTCTTTTCTGAAAGCGTATTTCCTCTCTGTTTCAGCCCAGAATGTGTTTTCTTAATCAGAAAGCGTATTTCTAACTTTGCGCTTCTGCCTTATCCACTCAAGGACTTGTTTGTGATGATATTTTTGCAGAAAAGTCCCCGAACTTCAACCCTTCATATCTTTTTAACCACAACTCCGAATGAGGTGAATCCAAGTCTCGCCGAGACCGTTCTGTTGGTTTCACTTTCACTATGGTTTGACACCATGAAAATGACCTTTTTGCCCTTGCACGTAAACAGCCCCTCCGAGAGAGAACTGTTTCCGACAAATCTTTCCGCGGCTTCACCGCACTTCTCTTCGGTGCCTTCTTCATCCCCAGGCAAGCCACAATACCCACTTGCATGATAGTCATGCAGTAGCCATGGTTTTCAACTTGAATATCTATTAAATGTTTGCTTGTTTAAAATATGGTTATCGTTGTTTTGGTAATGCTTCTGGGTTAGTGCTTACCTTCTTGCTATGTCGTTATGCACCTGGTTATCATGCCCTGCTAGTTGCTAGTATTACTTTCATATTGCCATGCTTGATTGTAGTACATGTTGGGTTGGTCATGTTCTTCGGTGCATGACTAACGTCGGTTATCGAGTACTTTTAATATGCATTGTTCCTTTGCTGTTAGTTGGATAAGTGTTACTCGGTAATGTTATTGATGAGTTCTTGCATGGTATTTATGGTTGATGATAGTGGTCATGTTATACTATGAGTAGTGTTGCACTTGTAATATTTATGTTCGTCATTATGCCATGTTTAGTTGGAGATTATTCATAGTTGATGTGGTGGATAGTTATGTTGCATCCCGTGATTATGTTGATATCATGCTCATGCTTTGTAAATGCATCATGTTATTTTATCATGGCTCAGCATATTGCATTCAAGTTTAACTGGATTAAATTGTACTTGAACAACTGTTGGCTGAGTCATGGTGCCACCATATCGAAACTGACCAGTGCAACCACACTTACCTTATGGGGAGGTCCTAACTGGGTCTATTGTCGTGCCTCTCGCCGGTGCCTCCAACTAGGGAAGGTTATGGGCGTGCTTACCCTGATCAGGTAGGCGGACATAACCTTGTGTGCCCGTAGGTTGGATGATAAGCGCTTTTGTCCCTGTTTGGGACCACGACGGTGGTCGTTGTGTCTTTGGTAGACACGGGGCCACCCAGGACTAGCCCAATGGGGAGTGAGTCGGAGTGGCCGGGCGAGTGTCATGGCAGTAGATCGGTTTTGTCGGAACGCCGCTAGTCCACCCGAATGGGAGTGCGAGGCCATGGGTTCCGTGGTGTGGGTACAGTGTACTAACCTCTGCAGAGTGTATATTAAATCTATCGATAGCCGCGCCCGCGGATAAGGGCCCAGTTCGTGTCGGTCCCACCGTGAGTCAACAGTATTAATAATAACTTGATTAATGACAACCCCGGTTCGACGATGAGATAAGTTGGTTGTGATCGCCGGAAAGATCACCGTTTGAGACCAAGTGTTGGTCATGGTTGTGATCGCCGGAATGATCACCGTGGTATCAAGGATACCGAGTTGTTGGATATTCGTGATGTTGTGCGAGAATCATGGGTAAAGATCAAGCTCCTTGTGATCATTTAATGATTACTACGGTATTGTTTATGTTGGGAATCGTAGCATAATTGTAAAATTTTCCTACGCTCACCAAGATGCATCTATGGAGTGTACTAGCAACAAGGGGAAGGGAGTGCATCTACATACCCTTGTAGAACGCGAGCGGAAGCGTTCCAATGAACGTGGATGACGGAGTCGTACTCGCCGTGATCCAAATCACCGATGACCGAGTGCCGAACGGACGGCACCTCCGCGTTCAACACACGTACGATGCAGCGACGTCTCCTCCTTCTTGATCCAGCAAGGGGGAAGGAGAGGTTGATGGAGATCCAACAGCACGACGGCGTGGTGGTGGATGTAGCGGGTCTCCGGCAGGGCTTCGCCGAGCTTCTGCGAGAGAGAGAGAGGTGTTGCAGGGGAGGAGGGAGGCGCCCAAGGCTGTAGGTTGCTGCCCTCCCTCCCCCCTTTATATAGGCCCCCTGGGGGGGGGGGGGCGCCGGCCCTAGAGATGGGATCTCAAGGGGGGGGGGGGGGCGGCGGCCAAAGGGGGGAAGGGGTTGCCTTGCCCCCCAAGGCAAGGGTGAACCCCCCCACCCTAGGGTTCCCAACCCTAGGCGCATGGGGGGAGGCCCAAGGGGGGCGCCCCAGCCCACTAAGGGCTGGTTCCCTTCCACTTTCAGCCCACAGGGCCCTCCGGGATAGGTGGCCCCACCCGGTGGACCCCCGGGACCCTTCCGGTGGTCCCGGTACAATACCGGTAACCCCCGAAACTTTCCCGGTGGCCGAAACTGGACTTCCTATATATAATTCTTCACCTCCGGACCATTCCGGAACCTCTCGTGACGTCCGGGATCTCATCCGGGACTCCGAACAACTTTCGGGTTTCTGCATACACATATCTCTACAACCCTAGCGTCACCGAACCTTAAGTGTGTAGACCCTACGGGTTCGGGAGACATGCAGACATGACCGAGACGCCTCTCCGGTCAATAACCAACAGCGGGATCTGGATACCCATGTTGGCTCCCACATGTTCCACGACGATCTCATCGGACGAACCACGGTGTCGAGGATTCAATCAATCCCGTATACAATTCCCTTTGTCAATCGGTATGTTACTTGCCCGAGATTCGATCGTCGGTATCCCAATACCTTGTTCAATCTCGTTACCGGCAAGTCTCTTTACTCGTACCGCAATGCATGATCCCGTGACTAATGCCTTAGTCACATAGAGCTCATTATGATGATGCATTACCGAGTGGGCCCAGAGATACCTCTCCGTCACACGGAGTGACAAATCCCAGTCTCGATCCGTGCCAACCCAACAGACACTTTCGGAGATACCCGTAGTGCACCTTTATAGTCACCCAGTTACGTTGTGACGTTTGGCACACCCAAAGCACTCCTACGGTATCCGGGAGTTGCACGATCTCATGGTCTAAGGAAAAGATACTTGACATTGGAAAAGCTCTAGCAAACAAAACTACACGATCTTTTATGCTATGCTTAGGATTGGGTCTTGTCCATCACATCATTCTCCTAATGATGTGATCCCGTTATCAATGACATCCAATGTCCATAGTCAGGAAACCATGACTATCTGTTGATCAACGAGCTAGTCAACTAGAGGCTTACTAGGGACACGTTGTGGTCTATGTATTCACACATGTATTACGATTTCTGGACAATACAATTATAGCATGAATAATAGACAATTACCATGAACAAAGAAATATAATAATAACCATTTATTATTGCCTCTAGGGCATATTTCCAACAGTCTCCCACTTGCACTAGAGTCAATAATCTAGTTACATTGTGATGAATCGAACACCCATTGCGTCCTGGTGTTGATCATGTTTTGCTCTAGGGAGAGGTTTAGTCAACGGATCTGCTACATTCAGGTCCGTATGTACTTTACAAATATCTATGTCTCCATTTTGAACACTTTCATGAATGGAGTTGAAGCGACGCTTGATATGCCTGGTCTTCCTGTGAAACCTGGGCTCCTTCGCAAGGGCAATGGCTCCAGTGTTGTCACAGAAGAGAGTCATCGGGCCCGACGCATTGGGAATCACCCCTAGGTCGGTAATGAACTCCTTCATCCAGACTGCTTCCTGTGCTGCCTCCGAGGCTGCCATGTACTCCGCTTCACATGTAGATCCCGCCACGACGCTTTGCTTGCAACTGCACCAGCTTACTGCTCCTCCATTCAAAATATACACGTATCCGGTCTGTGACTTCGAGTCATCCAGATCTGTGTCAAAGCTAGCGTCGACGTAACCCTTTACGACGAGCTCTTCGTCACCTCCATAAACGAGAAACATATCCTTAGTCCTCTTCAGGTACTTCAGGATATTCTTGACCGCTGTCCAGTGTTCCATGCCGGGATTACTTTGGTACCTTCCTACCAAACTCACGGCAAGGTTTACATCAGGTCTGGTACACAGCATGGCATACATAATAGACCCTATGGCCGAGGCATAGGGGATGACACTCATCTTTTCTATATCTTCTGCCGTGGTCGGGCATTGAGCCGTGCTCAATTGCACACCTTGCAATACAGGCAAGAACCCCTTCTTGGACTGATCCATATTGAACTTCTTCAATATCTTGTCAAGGTATGTACTCTGTGAAAGACCAATGAGGCGTCTCGATCTATCTCTATAGATCTTGATGCCTAATATATAAGCAGCTTCTCCAAGGTCCTTCGTCGAAAAACACTTATTCAAATAGGCCTTTATACTTTCCAAGAATTCTATATCATTTCCCATCAATAGTATGTCATCCACATATAATATGAGAAATGCTACAGAGCTCCCACTCACTTTCTTGTAAACACAGGCTTCTCCATAAGTCTGTGTAAACCCAAACGCTTTGATCATATCATCAAAGCGAATGTTCCAACTCCGAGATGCTTGCACCAGCCCATAGATTGAGCGCTGGAGCTTGCATACTTTGTTAGCATTCTTAGGATCGACAAAACCTTCCGGCTGCATCATATACAACTCTTCCTTAAGGAAGCCGTTAAGGAATGCCGTTTTGACGTCCATCTGCCATATCTCATAATCATAGTATGCGGCAATTGCTAACATGATTCGGACGGACTTCAGCTTCGCTACGGGTGAGAAAGTCTCATCGTAGTCAACCCCTTGAACTTGTCGATAACCCTTAGCGACAAGTCGAGCTTTGTAGATGGTCACATTACCATCTGCGTCCGTCTTCTTCTTAAAGATCCATTTGTTTTCTATGGCTCGCCGCTCATCGGGCAAGTCAGTCAAAGTCCATACTTTGTTTTCATACATGGATTCTATCTCGGATTTCATGGCTTCTAGCCATTTGTCGGAATCCAGGCCCGCCATCGCTTCTTCATAGTTCGAAGGTTCACCGTTGTCTAACAACATGATTTCCAGGACAGGGTTGCCGTACCACTCTGGTGCGGAACGTGTCCTTGTGGACCTACGAAGTTCAGTAACTTGATCCGAAGCTTCATGATCATCATCATTAACTTCCTCCCCAGTCGGTGTAGGCACCACAGGAACATTTTCCCGCGCTGCGCTACTTTCCGGTTCGGAAGGGGTGACTATCACCTCATCAAGTTCCACTTTCCTCCCACTCAATTCTTTCGAGAGAAACTCCTTCTCCAGAAAGGACCCGTTCTTTGCAACGAAGATCTTGCCTTCGGATCTGAGGTAGAAGGTATACCCAATAGTTTCCTTAGGGTATCCTATGAAGACGCATTTTTTCGACTTGGGTTCGAGCTTTTCAGGTTGAAGTTTCTTGACATAAGCATCGCATCCCCAAACTTTTAGAAACGACAGCTTAGGTTTCTTCCCAAACCATAATTCATACGGTGTCGTCTCAACGGATTTAGACGGAGCCCTATTTAAAGTGAATGCGGCAGTCTCTAAAGCATAACCCCAAAATGAGAGCGGTAAATCGGTAAGAGACATCATAGATCGCACCATATCCAATAGAGTGCGATTACGACGTTCGGACACACCATTTCTCTGAGGTGTTCTAGGCGGCGTGAGTTGTGAAACTATTCCACATTTCCTTAAGTGTGCACCAAACTCGTGACTTAAATATTCTCCACCACGATCTGATCGTAAGAATTTTATTTTCCTGTCATGTTGATTCTCAACTTCACTCTGGAATTCCTTGAACTTTTCAAAGGTTTCAGACTTGTGTTTCATTAGGTAGACATACCCATATCTACTTAAATCATCAGTGAGAGTGAGAACATAACGATATCCTCCGCGAGCCTCAACACTCATTGGACCACACATATCGGTATGTATGATTTCCAATAAGTTGGTTGCTCGCTCCATTGTTCCGGAGAACGGAGTCTTGGTCATCTTACCCATGAGGCATGGTTCGCACGTGTCAAATGATTCGTAATCAAGAGACTCCAGAAGTCCATCTGCATGGAGCTTCTTCATGCGCTTGACACCAATGTGACCAAGGCGGCAGTGCCACAGATATGTGGGACTATCGTTATCAACTTTACATCTTTTGGTATTCACACTATGAACATGTGTAACATCACGTTCGAGATTCATCAAAAATAAACCATTGACCAACGGGGCATGACCATAAAACATATCTCTCAAATAAATAGAACAACCATTATTCTCGGATTTAAATGAGTAGCCATCTCGAATTAAACGAGATCTAGATACAATGTTCATGTTCAAAGCTGGCACTAAATAACAATTATTGAGGTTCAAAACTAATCCCGTGGGTAGATGCAGAGGTAGCGTGCCGACGGCGATCACATCGACCTTGGAACCATTCCCGACGCGCATCGTCACCTCGTCCTTCGCCAGTCTCCGTTTATTCCGTAGTTCCTGTTTTGAGTTACAAATATGAGCAACCGCACCGGTATCAAATACCCAGGAGCTACTACGAGTACTGGTAAGGTACACATCAATTACATGTATATCACATATACCTTTGGTGTTGCCGGCCTTCTTCTTGTCCGCTAAGTATTTGGGGCAGTTCCGCTTCCAGTGACCACTTCCCTTGCAATAAAAGCACTCAGTCTCGGGCTTGGGTCCATTCTTTGACTTCTTCCCAGTAACTGGTTTACCGGGCGCGGCAACTCCCTTGCCGTCCTTCTTGAAGTTCTTCTTACCCTTGCCCTTCTTGAACTTAGTGGTTTTATTCACCATCAACACTTGATGTTCTTTTCTGATTTCCACCTCCGCTGATTTCAGCATCGAATATACCTCAGGAATGGTCTTTTCCATCCCCTGCATATTGTAGTTCATCACAAAGCTCTTGAAGCTTGGTGGAAGCGACTGAAGGATTCTGTCAATGACCGCGTCATCCGGGAGATTAACTCCCAGCTGAGTCAAGCGGTTGTGCAACCCAGACATTCTGAGTATGTGCTCACTAACAGAACTATTCTCCTCCATTTTACAGCTGAAGAACTTGTCGGAGACATCATATCTCTCGACCCGGGCATGAGCTTGGAAAACCAATTTCAGCTCCTCGAACATCTCATATGCTCCATGTTTCTCAAAACGCTTTTGGAGACCCGGTTCTAGGCTGTAAAGCATGCCGCACTGAACGAGGGAGTAATCATCAGCACACTGCTGCCAAGCGTTCATAACGTCTTGGTTCTCAGGGATTGGTGCATCACCTAGCGGTGCTTCTAAGACATAATCTTTCTTGGCTACTATGAGGATGAGCCTCAGGTTCCGGACCCAGTCCGTATAGTTGCTGCCATCATCTTTCAGCTTGGTTTTCTCTAGGAACGCGTTGAAATTGAGGATAACGTTGGCCATTTGATCTACAATACATAGTGTAAAGATTTTAGACTAAGTTCATGATAATTAAGTTCATCTAATCAAGTTATTTAATGAACTCCCACTCAGATAGACATCCCTCTCGTCATCTAAGTGAAACATGATCCGAGTTTAACTAGGCCGTGTCCGATCATCACGTGAGACGGACTAGTCAAGATCGGTGAACATCTCCATGTTGATCGTATCTTCTATACGACTCATGCTCGACCTTTCGGTCCTCCGTGTTCCGAGGCCATGTCTGTACATGCTAGGCTCGTCAAGTCAACCTAAGTGTATTGCGTGTGTTCCGAGGCCATGTCTGTACATGCTAGGCTCGTCAACACCCGTTGTATTCGAACATTAGAATCTATCACACCCGATCATCACGTGGTGCTTCGAAACAACGAACCTTCGCAACGGTGCACAGTTATGGTGAACACTTTCTTGAAATTATCATAAGGGATCATCTTACTTACTACCATCGTTCTAAGCAAATAAGATGCAAAAACATGATAAACATCACATGCAATCAAATAGTGACATGATATGGCCAATATCATCATGCTCCTTTGATCTGCATCTTCGGGGCACCATGATCATCTTCGTCACCGGCATGACACCATGACCTCCATCATCATGATCTCCATCATTGTGTCTTCATGAAGTCGTCACGCCAACGATTACTTCTACTTCTATGGCTAATGCGTTTAGCAACAAAGTAAAGTAAATTACATGGCGTTATTCAATGACACGCAGGTCATACAAAATAATAAAGACAACTCCTATGGCTCCTGCCGGTTGTCATACTCATCGACATGCAAGTCGTGATTCCTATTACAAGAATATGATCAATCTCATACATCACATATATCATTCATCACATCTTCTGGACATATCACATCACATAGCACTTGCTGCAAAAACAAGTTAGACGTCCTCTAATTGTTGTTGCAAGTTTTTACGTGGTTTGTAGGTTTCTAGCAAGAACGTTTTCTTACCTACGTATGACCACAACGTGATTTGCCAATTTCTATTTACCCTTCATAAGGACCCTTTTCATCGAATCCGTTCCGACTAAAGTAGGAGAGACAGACACCCGCTAGCCACCTTATGCAACTAGTGCATGTCAGTCGGTGGAACCTGTCTCACGTAAGCGTACATGTAAGGTCGGTCCGGGCCGCTTCATCCTACAATGCCGCCGAAACAAGAAAAGACTAGTAGCGGCAAGAAGAATTGGCAACCTCAACGCCCACAACTGCTTTGTGTTCTACTCGTGCATAGTAACTACGCATAGGCCTGGCACATGATGCCACTATTGGGAATCGTAGCATGATTTTAAAATTTTCCTACGCTCACCAAGATGCATCTATGGAGTGTACTAGAAACGAGGGGAAGGGAGTGCATCTACATACCCTTGTAGATCGCGAGCGGAAGCGTTCCAATGAACGTGGATGACGGAGTCGTACTCGCCGTGATCCAAATCACCGATGACCGAGTGCCGAACGGACGGCACCTCTGCGTTCAACACACGTACGGTGCAGCGACGTCTCCACCTTATTGATCCAGCAAGGGGGAAGGAGAGGTTGATGGAGATCCAACAGCACGACGGCGTGGTGGTGGATGTAGCGGGTCTCCGGCAGGGCTTCGCCGAGCTTCTGCGAGAGAGAGAGAGGTGTTGCAGGGGAGGAGGGAGGCGCCCAAGGCTGTAGGTTGTTGCCCTCCCTCCCCCCTTTATATAGGCCCCCTGGGGGGGGGGGCGCCGGCCCTAGAGATGGGATCTCAAGGGGGGGCGGCGGCCAAAGGGGGGAAGGGGTTGCCTTGCCCCCCAAGGCAAGGGTGAACCCCCCCACCCTAGGGTTCCCAACCCTAGGCGCATGGGGGGAGGCCCAAGGGGGGCGCCCCAGCCCACTAAGAGCTGGTTCCCTTCCACTTTCAGCCCACAGGGCCCTCCGGGATAGGTGGCCCCACCCGGTGGACCCCCGGGACCCTTCCGGTGGTCCCGGTACAATACCGGTAACCCCCGAAACTTTCCCGGTGGCCGAAACTGGACTTCCTATATATAATTCTTCACCTCCGGACCATTCCGGAACCTCTCGTGACGTCTGGGATCTCATCCGGGACTCCAAACAACTTTCGGGTTTCCCCATACACATATCTCTACAACCCTAGTGTCACCGAACCTTAAGTGTGTAGACCCTACGGGTTCGGGAGACATGCAGACATGACCGAGACGCCTCTCCGGTCAATAACCAACAGCGGGATCTGGATACCCATGTTTGCTCCCACATGTTCCACGATGATCTCATCGGATGAACCACGGTGTCGAGGATTCAATCAATCCCGTATACAATTCCCTTTGTCAATCGGTATGTTACTTGCCCGAGATTCGATCGTCAGTATCCCAATACCTTGTTCAATCTCGTTACCGGCAAGTCTCTTTACTCGTACCGCAATGCATGATCCCATGACTAACGCCTTAGTCACATAGAGCTCATTATGATGATGCATTACCGAGTGGGCCCAGAGATACCTCTCCGTCACACGGAGTGACAAATCCCAGTCTCGATCCGTGCCAACCCAACAGACACTTTCGGAGATACCCGTAGTGCACCTTTATAGTCACCCAGTTACGTTGTGACGTTTGGCACACCCAAAGCACTCCTACGGTATCCGGGAGTTGCACGATCTCATGGTCTAAGGAAAAGATACTTGACATTGGAAAAGCTCTAGCAAACGAAACTACACGATCTTTTATGCTATGCTTAGGATTGGGTCTTGTCCATCACATCATTCTCCTAATGATGTGATCCCGTTATCAATGACATCCAATGTCCATAGTCAGGAAACCATGACTATCTGTTGATCAACGAGCTAGTCAACTAGAGGCTTACTAGGGACACGTTGTGGTCTATGTATTCACACATGTATTACGATTTCCGGACAATACAATTATAGCATGAATAATAGACAATTACCATGAACAAAGAAATATAATAATAACCATTTATTATTGCCTCTAGGGCATATTTCCAATAGTTTATACCAAGCTTGATTTGATCCTGAGATAATCGTGTGATGTCCGAGGTTGGTAAGTGATGCATGTGATGGTTACGAGGTAACCCGAGCAGAATAAATAGTGCATGTAGTGTCATCATGTTGCATGCTAGTATCATCAGATTTATATGTTCATGCCATGATCATATATTGTCCTAGCGATATTATGTTCATATTGTTCATGCCATGTTATCCTGATGATCTCATGATAATCCGTGATTAACCTGTAATTGCCATGCTGTTGTTTGTCTTGAATGCTTCTGGTTAATTGTGAGCTTGCAAGTACATTCAATGTACTGACCTGGTGTGTCATGCCAGCTTGCAGGTCGTGCCTGGATTGCATGCTTGTTTGCCGTGGATTATTTTTTTGCGAGCTAGGATAAGCGTTCTAGCCAGAGTCCCTGCGGAGTGGAGTTCACCACCGTTGTCGTTGTTCCACTGCTAGAAGTTTTTCCGCTGCTTCGAGTTGTTCTGCTACTTGCATAGAGCAACTGAGGATGGCGTAGTGTCGCCGTGCCGATGTTATTCATTGTAATATCGGAGACCTTGTATTCATATTTGTGTAATAATAGAAAGTTGGTTTGTTCTATGCTAAGCAGTGCCGTATTCCAGAAGACTTGTCCTCGATCTCTAGGCTGGAATACGGGGTGTTCCGATTTTCTCTGAGCCGGGGTGCCACACCTCCCGTGGCAGCGGGGTCCTATTGGAAACTAAGGGATATTAAGGCCTCCTTTTAATAGAGTACCAGAACAAAGCATTAACACATAGTGAATACATGAACTCCTCAAACTACGGTCATCACGGGGAGTGGTCCCGATTATTGTCACTTCGGGGTTGCCGGATCATAACACATAGTAGGTGATCAAGAACTCACATATATTCATGAAAACATAATAGGTTCAGATCTGAAATCATGGCACTCGGGCCCTAGTGACAAGTATTAAGCATATCAAAGTCATAGAAACATCAATCTCAGAACATAGTGGATACTAGGGATCAAACCCTAACAAAACTAACTTGATTACATGATAAATCTCATCCAACCCATCACCGTCCAGCAAGCCTACGATGGAATTACTCACGCACGGCGGTGAGCATCATGAAATTGGTGATGGAGGATGGTTGATGATGACGATGGCGACGGATTCCCCTCCCCGAAGCCCCGAATGGACTCCAGATCAGCCCTCCCGAGAGAGATTAGGGCTTGGCGACGGCTCCTGTATCGTAAAACACGATGAATCCTTCTCTTTGTTTTTTTCTCCCCGAACGTGAATATATAGAGTTGGAGTTGAGGTCGGTGGAGCTCCAGGGGGCCCACGAGGCAGGGGGCGCGCCTAGGGGGGCATGCGCGCCCCCACCCTCGTGGACAGGGTGTGGTCCCCCTGGTCTTGATTCTTTCGCCAGTATTTTTTATTATTTCCAAAAATAATCTCCGTTGATTTTCAGGTCATTCCGAGAACTTTTATTTCTGCACAAAAATAACACCATGGCAATTCTGCTGAAAATAGCGTCAGTCTGGGTTAGTTCCATTCAAATCATGCAAGTTAGAGTCCAAAACAAGGGCAAAAGTGTTTGGAAAAGTAGATACATTGGAGACGTATCACTGCAGCGATATAGTCCTGAAGCTTCATGACGGGTATTCGCAGTTGCTCGTTTGTCCAAACGCACTTCCCTGTTACAGGGTCCAAGGTTTTGCCAACCCCGAAGAACCAAGTCCTTGAATGGTCTGGCCAGTTCAATGTCTCTGGTTCGACCCCTTTATCAAGCACGTCATTTTCAGCCTTGGCCCACAACGGCCGGGCTTTGAGGGAGCCACCTAACCCCGTGCGATGGTGATGCTCCATCTTCGCAACATTTATCTTGCTTCTCGCTGACATCTTCTTACTCTTGTCCGATGTCTCGTGGGCCACAAATGCGTCGCAGTGATCTCTGATCTTCTCAAACCGGCCGGTGAATTCTGGAGTCTTGTCTTTGTCGACAAACGTTGTTTTCAGCTCAGTCTTCCACCTCCTGAATAGATCCGCCATCTTCTTAAGAGCATGAGCCTTGACCAATGGCTCTATAACTGGCTTCTCCATATCCTCCTCTGGCGGTAGGGTGAAATTTGCCTTCAGCTCGGTCCAAAGATCATCTTTCTGCCTATCGTTGACATAAGACACCTTAGGGTCTTCCTCCTTAGGCTTATACCATTGGTGGATGCTGATCGGGATGATGTTCCTAACAAGAACCCCACACTGAGCAGAAAATGCTTCCTTGGTCCAGATGGGTGCAATCGGTTGGCCATCGTGCGCGATTTCTGTGATCGTGAACTTTTCATCCGAGCGCAACTTTTTCTTCGGGCTTCATCTCTTTACCGAAGTTGTGCTTGATCCGGAGGGCTAGAAAAAAGAAGAAAGACGAGAGTTAATATGTGTGCATACCAAAACAATGAATGCATCTAGTCAGCATAGGCTTAATTAATATATATACCTGGCCGGACTCCGTTCGGTCACCGGAGCCGTCATCAGGGTGTCCTTCTTCCACCGGCATTCGGTCAACAGAGCCATCATAATCATGTCCCTCCTCCTCCATTGTTCGATCACCGTAGCCTGCTTCTTCACCCTGTCCTTGCAGACCATCGCTGTCGTTGAGATACAACAAGACATCAGCTCCGGCTGCGATTATGTCCCCCAACACCTGTTCTGCTTCCTCGTCTCGTCTGTGCTCCATTGTTTCTACAAATATTACAACATGGAAATTATTATACAAACATGACAGTAGGTGGATATATTAGTGGCAAACGTAGACCTAGCTAGCTAATCACAACAAGGAATCATATTAGTGGCTTGACGCTTCTCTAGGGTTTGGGGTGGCCTCAGCAACACTTATAGGGTTCGGGGTGGTCTCGACGACAATGCTCTTTTAACTTGGTAAATTTGGGTGGCCTCGGCAACGCTTCTAGGGTTTGGGCCGGACCGCCTCTCTCATGATTGTCCGACGTCCGGACAGACAAGGGATTTAACAAAATGGCTCCATTCTGGATGTGCAGAAAATTGTCTAGTGTCAAAGGATTCAACAAAACCATGTCTTCATCATTAGGCGAAAGTAACAGGCGCATGGTGGTACGAAGTTCTCCAAAGTTGTTCTGGAACGGAGTCCCGGATAGGATAATTCATACGAAAAGACGAATTATCCTATCCGGGACTCCGTTCCAGAATAACTTTGGAGAGCTTCGTACCATCATGCCCCGGTTACTTCCAACTAATGATGAAGCCATGGATTTCTTCAATACTTTGACACAAGGCAACTTGTCGACCCCTCGGCGACCCTCGACCCTCGAACCCTCGGCGACCCTCGACCCCTCGACCCTCGAACCCTTGGCGACCCTCGACCCTCTACCCTAGCTAGTTCCTGACCCTCGCCCCCTCGAACCCTCGGCGACCCCCTCCCCCCTTCATGTCGAAGTTATCGGGGAGGGGGTATATCGACCCCCCTCATGTCGAAGTTATCGGGGAGGGGGTATATCGACAACGACATACCCGATAAAAAATAAGAAGAGGAAGAAGAAAAAAGAGAGGAGAAGATCGAAGAAAAAAAGAATAAAAAAAAGAGGAGAAGAAGAAAAATTAGAAAATATTCTATTTTTTCTTCTTCTCCTCTATTCCTTTCTTCTTTTCCTCTTTTTTCTTCTTCTTTTTTCCTCTTCTTATTTATTTCTCCTCTTCTTCCTCTCCTATTCTTCTCCTTCTTCTTCTCCTTCTTCCTCTTCTTATTTTACTTTTTCCTCTCCTTCTTTTTCTTCTTCTTCCTTCTTAATAACACTTAGCACTTTTGCAACGATAGGGGGGGGGGGGTGCTCCCGTGGTCTAAAATCGGTCTACGCACGATAGAAAATTCTGAAAAAAATACATCTATGATCCCTCATACATACGTACAAAAAATACCTCTAAAAAATACATATATGATCCCTCATACATACATACATACAAAAAATACATCTAAAAAATTAATACATATATGATCCCTCACACATACATACCTACATCTAAATTTCTTTTATGAACAAATAAAAAAATCTAGAAACAACATATAAGAACATCTAAACAAATAGCATATATATATAACCAAAAAATAAAGGAAAGCTAGGGGCCGGGCAGAGGGGCATGGCGGCGGCGGTGGCGCTGGCAAGGCAGGGCAGGGGCGCAGGTGCGCGAGGCAGGGTAGGGGTGCGGGAGGGAGGCAGGGCAGGGGCGCGAGGCAGGTGCTCACAGGGGGTGGCGGGGCACGGCGGGCGACGTCGGGGTGGGCGCAGGGGCGCGGTGAGTGGCGCCGGCGTCGGGCGGATGGCGTCGAGGGCGTCGGCGGCGGCGAAGTTGAGCAGCCTGACGACGTCAGCGGCGGCGGCGACGGCGAGGTGGACCAGCCTGATGGCGTCAGGGCAGGGCTCGACGGCGACGGTGATGAGGAGCAGGCGGCGTCGGGCGGAGAAGAAAGTGATGGATTTTGGAGAAACTGCTAAGTGCTAGCTTATATAGCAAAGGCATTGGTCCCGGTTCGTGGCACCAACCGGGACTAATGCCCACCTTTAGTCCCGGTTCGTGCCACCAACCGGGACCAAAGGTGAGCATTGGTCCCGGTTGGTGCCACCAACCGGGACGAAAGGGTGGCACAGCGGTGGTGTAGTGGGAGTTTAGTCCCACCTCGCTAGCTGAGAGAGCTCAACACCTGTTTATAAGCTGCGTCGCGGCTCAGGTGCTGAGCTCCTCTCTAATATGCAGGCAGAACTTGCCTACCCTTGTCACTGCCATGTTGGGCCTATTGGGCCTACGGGCCTGCATCCTGGCCCATGTACAGATGGGTTTCTAGTCGTATGCAGGCCGTGTGGCCCAGTAGGCGGCATTTTTTTTATTTTTTCCAGTATTTTTGTTTTGTTTTTTGAATTATTTATTTTCTTTTGTGTGTTGCTTTATTTTTTTAATTCTTTTTGCTTTTAGGTCAGAATAATTATAAACTTTCTGTTAGTGCCATTAGTTTCCAAATTTGAATAGTTTAAATTTGAATTCTTTGGATTTTGTGTGAATCACTAGTTTGTGAATAACTTCACTATAAAAATATATTTTGAGTGATTCTTTTTCCTTCTATTTAATATTAGTGTGTTTTATCATTATATTCAAAAACAGATTTTGCTATTTTAATTTCTATCAAAAAAATTCTTTATGAAAATTCTTTTTTCTACTAAAGTTTCTAACAAAAAATTCTTTATGATAATTCTTTCTGCTTTTCATGTTTTGAACAGGAAAAACATTGATAATTTTAGTTGCATAAATTATATATAATTTTAGTTTAAAAAAATACTAGAGGTTTATAAAAGCTTTTTAGTTGATTCCTTTTGCTATTAGAGTTTTATAAGAGTTTTTTTAGTTGATTTTCTTTTTGCTATTGAAGAATATTATAGTTTTGTTTTAGTTGATCATGACAGAATATTTTAATTGATTATTTTTAGTTCATTCTTTTAGGTATTAGTTCATTTTTTGCTATTAGTTCATTCTTTTTTTATAGTAGTTCATTCTTTGAGCTAAATGACCTTTAAATTGAAAAGCACCACAAATGAACTATGAAAAGGTTGAAAGTTGGCATGGTATCATCATTTCACCCACATAGCATGTGCTAGAAAGTTGAGAGAGTAACGGGAAAAACTGGATGCACTTCGTGTACAAAATGGACAATCTCTTTCGAAGTATCAGGGTTTCAGACGGAAACTCATCTGTTACAAAGGGATTTCATTTTTTTGAACTTATTTGAACTCCAGACTTTTTGTGTGTTCAAAATGCACCATTCAAAGCCACATCATCAATTTTCAACCCTTTCTGACTTCATTTGTTATTTTTCATGCATTTACTGATTTTTTTGAGCTAAATGACCCTGAAATTGAAAAGCACTACAAATGAACTCTAAAAAGGTTGAAAGTTGGCATGGTATCATCATTTCACCCAAATAGCATGTGCTAAAAAGTTGAGAGGGTTACAACAGAAGTTGAGAGGGTTACAACACTACAAAATGGACAATCTCTTTCGAAGTATCATGGATATTCTAGATCAAAGGCATCATCATAATAGTCATGGAGAGAAAGTCTTCACTTTTTCTTCGCTTCTGTCCTTTGCTTATTGCGCCATAACCATGGATAATCTTCATCATTTAACAGGGTGCTTGGGTCAGCCTTGACTTTGAAGGGAGGAATTTCATGAAACTTTTCATATTCTTCGGACATGTCTATCTTGCCCTCCACTCCCGCGATGTCTCTTTTTCCTGAAAGAACTATGTGGCGCTTTGGCTCATCGTATGATGTGTTCGCTTCCTTATCTTTTCTTTTTCTCAGTTTGGTAGACATGTCCTTCACATAGAAAACCTGTGCCACATCATTGGCTAGGACGAACGGTTCGTCTGTGTACCCAAGATTGTTCAGATCCACTATTGTCATTCCGTACTGTGGGTCTACCTGTACCCCGCCTCCTGACAGATTGACCCATTTGCACTTAAACAAAGGGACCTCAAAATCATGTCCGTAGTCAAGTTCCCATATGTCCACTATGTAACCATAATATGTGTCCTTTCCCCTCTTGGTTACTGCATCAAAGCGAAGACCGCTGTTTTGATTGCTGCTCTTTTGATCTTGGGCGATCGTGTAAAATGTATTCTCATTTATCTCGTATCCTTTGTAAGTCAATACAGTCGAAGATGGTCCCCTGGACAACGAGTATAGCTCATCACAATAGTGTTGTCACCTCTGGGACGTGTTTCCAACCAACTGCCGAAAGTTCTGATGTGTTCACATGTAATCCAGTCGTCACACTGCTCCGGGTGCTTGGAGCGCAGACTGTTCTTGTGTTCATAGACATACGGGGTCACCAAGGTAGAGTTCTATAGAACTGTGTAGTGTGCTTGAGACCAAGAATGCCCGTCCCTGCATATTATTGAGTCCCCTCCAAGCGTGCCTTTTTCAGTCAGTCTTCCCTCATACCGCGATTTAGGGAGACCAATCTTATTAAGGCCAGGAATGAAGTCAACACAAAATCCAATGACATCCTCTGTTTGATGCCCCATGGAGATGCTTCCTTCTGTCCGAGCACGGTTACAGACATATTTCTTTAGGACTCCCATGAACCTCTCAAAGGGGAACATATTGTGTAGAAATACGGGGCCCAGAATGACAATCTCATCGACTAGATGAACTAGGACGTGCGTCATGATATTGAAGAAGGATGGTGGGAACACCAGCTCGAAACTGACAAGACATTGCGCCACATCACTCCTTAGCCTTGGTATGATTTCTGGATCGATCACCTTTTGAGAGATTGCATTGAGGAATGCACATAGCTTCACAATGGCTAATCGGACGTTTTCCGGTAGAAGCCCCCTCAATGCAATCGGAAGCAGTTGCGTCATAATCACGTGGCAGTCATGAGACTTTAGTTTCTGGAACTTTTTCTCTGGCATATTTGTTATTCCCTTTATATTCTACGAGAAGCCAGACGGGACCTTCATACTGAGCAGGCATTCAAAGAAGATTTCCTTCTCTTCTTTGGTAAGAGCGTAGCTGGCAGGACCTTCATACTGCTTTGGAGGCATGCCGTCTTTTCGTGCAAACGTTGCAGGTCCTCTCGTGCCTCCGGTGTATCTTTTGTCTTCCCATACACGCCCAAGAAGCCTAGCAGGTTCACGCAAAGGTTCTTCGTCACGTGCATCACGTCAATTGAAGAGCGGACCTCTAGGTCTTTCCAGTAGGGTAGGTCCCAAAATATAGATTTCTTCTTCCACATGGGTACGCGTCCCTCAGCGTCATTCGGAACAGATAGTCCGTCGGGACCCTTTCCAAAGATTACGTGTAAATCATTGACCATAACAAGTACGTGATCGCCGGTACGCATGGCGGGCTTCTTCCGGTGATCTGCCTAGCCTTTGAAATGCTTGCCTTTCTTTCGACATTGATGGTTGGTCGGAAGAAATCGACGATGGCCCAGGTACACATTCTTCCTGCATTTGTCCAGGTATATACTTTCGGTGTCAGCTAAACAGTGCGTGCATGCGTCGTATCCCTTGTTTGTCTGTCCTGAAAGGTTACTGAGAGCAGGCCAATCGTTGATGGTTACAAACAGCAACGCATACAGGTCAAATTCCTCATGTTTGTGCTCATCCCACACATGTACACCTTTTCCAATCCACAACAGTAAAAGTTCTTCAACTAATGGCCTTAGGTACACATCAATGTCGTTGCCGGGTTGTTTAGGGCCTTGGATGAGAACTGGCATCATAATGAACTTCCGCTTCATGCACATCCAAGGAGGAAGGTTGTACATACATAGAGTCACGGGCCAGGTGTTGTGATTGCTGCTCTGCTCCCCGAAAGGATTAATGCCATCCGCGCTTAAACCAAACCATACGTTCCTTGGGTCACCTGCAAACTCAGCCCGGTACTTTCTCTCGATTTTTCTCCACTGCGACCTGTCAGCGGGTGCTCTCAACTTCCCATCTTTCTTACGGTCCTCACTGTGCCATCACATCAACTTGGCATGCTCTTTGTTTCTGAACAATCGTTTCAACCGTGGTATTATAGGAGCATACCACATCACCTTCGCAGGAACCCTCTTCCTGGGGGGCTCGCCGTCAACATCACCAGGGTCATCTCGTCTGATCTTATACCGCAATGCACCGCATACCGGGCATGCATTCAAATCCTCGTACGCAGCGCGGTAGAGGATGCAGTCATTAGGGCATGCATGTATCTTCTGCACCTCCAATCCTAGAGGGCATACGACCTTCTTTGCTGCATACGTACTGTCGGGCAATTTGTTATCCTTTGGAAGCTTCTTCTTCAATATTTTCAGTAGCTTCTCAAATCCTTTGTCAGGCACAACATTCTCTGCCTTCCACTGCAGCAATTCCAGTACGGTACCGAGCTTTGTGTTGCCATCTTCGCAATTGGGGTACAACCCTTTTTTGTGATCATCTAACATGCGATCGAACTTCAACTTCTCCTTTTCACTTTCGCACTGTGTCCTTGCATCAACAATGACCCGGCAGAGATCATCATCGGGCACAATATCGTCTGGTTCCTCTTGATCTTCAGCAGCTTCCCCCGTTGCAGCATCACCATATTCCGGGGCACATAGTTGTCATCGCCCTCTTCTTCTTTGTTGTCTTCCATCATAACCCCTATTTCTCCGTGCCTGGTCCAAACATTATAGTGTGGCATGAAACCCGTATAAAGCAGGTGGGTATGAAAGATTTTTCGGTCAGAGTAAGACTTCGTATTCCCACATATAGGGCATGGACAGCACATAAACCATTCTGCTTGTTTGCCCCAGCCACTTCGAGAAAATTATGCACGCCCTTAACGTACTCGGAGGTGTGTCTGTCACCGTACATCCATTGCCGGTTCATCTGCGTGCATTATGTATAATTATGTGTGTCAAAAACCATTACAGATTCACATGGATAGATAAGTGACCAAATTAATAGAAGTTCATCATCACATAAAACCAAAATACATACATAGTTCTCATTGAACAACATATAGCTCTCCAGAGCATCTAATTAAACCATACATTGAAACTATGTAAAACCTTTCAATGCAACAACAAATGCGATCATAATCACAACCAAGGTAACAATTGATCCAAGGGCATAATGATACCAAGGCTCGGTATGAATGGTATATTTTCTAATCTTTCTAATCTTCAACCGCATTGCGTCCATCTTGATCTTGTGATCATCGACGACATCCGCAACATGCAACTCCAATATCATCTTCTCCTCCTCATTTTTATTTTTATTTTTTCCTTCAAATAATTGTTTTCTTCTTCAACTAAATTTAACCTCTCGACAATAGGGTCGGTTGGAATTTCCGGTTCAACTACCTCCTAGATAAATAAAATCTATGTCAACTTGATGGGCATAATTGTCATAAACAATAAATGAACCAAATAGTTATAAAAGATAATATATACCACATCGGAATCATAGCCAGGACGAGGGGCGACGGGGGTGGATACCAAAACCATCGCACTATATAATAACAAGCAATAATAAAAGTAAGAAAATCAGCAAAGTATCTATTTAAAGTAAGAATTTTTTCTTTCAGAAGAAGATAAGAACAAGAGGCTCACCATGGTGGTGCTGGCGACGGTATCGGCGCTGGCGATCGACGGCGGTGAAGACGGGGACGGGACGTGACGGACCGCTAAACCTAGACAAATCTCGGGGAAAATGGAGCTTGGAGGTCAAGCTTCGAGAGGAGAAAGCTTAACTAGTGTGGCTCGGGCATTTCATCGAACACCTCATGTGTATAGGAGGTGAGCTAGAGCACCACAAAGCTCTCCCCTCGCCGGCCACAAAAAACAGAGCACTGTGGAGTGCTCTGCTCGCGGGCGAGGGGTATATATAGGCAACTCATTGGTCCCGGTTCATGGCTGGAACCGGGACTAAAGGCCACCCTCCTGTCCCGGTTCTAGGCACGAACCGGGACCAATGGTTGTGGGCCAGGAGCGAGGGCCATGGGTCCCGGTTCGTGCCTAGAACCGGGACAAATGGGTCAACACGAACCTGGACAAATGTCTCCCGAGGCCCGGCCGGCCCCGTGGGTGCACGAACCGGGACGTATGCCCCCATGGGTCCCGGTTCGTGACAGAACCGGGACTAATGGGCTGGCCAGGCCCCAACCAAAGCCCTGTTTTCTACTAGTGATTAGCAAGACATGCTAGCCGAGCGACTGCGAGTAGATCTCATCTATCATCTTATTTTTTTTCTCTACCTATGTTTCTAGCACATAATGTGTTACAGAAATGAAATTGTGTGCTTACATGTGTACTAATTGCTTTGCTTAAGTTTCTTGTTGTACATAAGCATGTTTACTTTATCTTTAAACCTTTAGAGAAAGGTGAGTAGACGAGATCCAGCTCGCGCTTGCTACAACAACAAAGCCAACAACAAGGGCAATCAAAACCACGTCGAGATTCAGCTGGGCTTTCTTTAGCACTGTGCTTCCTACACAACATTTGTTGTGTCACCCATGCTTTGTACGTTGTCTAAGTATCATGGCACCGGCTTGCACGAACAATCGTGGTGTTGATGTGGTCACATTCCCGTATGCCTTTCATTCCTAGTTATGGAAGCACTACCTTGCAATGCTTGCCGACTTCTATATGACATTGCCCACGGGAGATACCGAATGATGACCTGCCTAGAATGCCGTGGCACCTCTTATAATAAGGATGTCATGTCTTTTACGTTGAGGTTTGCTTCACTGAGCATCTTTAAAAATGATACGCAACATACTATGGTACTTTGCGGAGTATGAAAAGCTAATGTGTATTGAACTCTGGTAAATCCACATCTCTTCCTCACGTGACGACGAAATCTTTCTGCAGATCCTAGCTAGCTACCTGATTGATTATGTTGGCCTTGGCGATCGACCTCAACACATTCCCCCTCGATGCTATGAGCGTAAATTTAGCATGCACTTGAATGATCTTCTGTATATCCTTCCCGATTTTGAGAGTCAATTTCCCGGCTCAATAGAAAAAAACTCTTGCAAACTGGATCTCTTGCACTAGAGGCTTGTATTTCCCTATTTATGTTATGAGTCTTCGCTCTGTACATTTGGTTTATTCTGCGTCGGCGCCGGGCATGGCAGATAGGCAAAGAAATGCGGTGCCGGGCATGGCGGATAAGGTCGGCGTCGGGTGTGTTATTGGAAGGTGGCGCATAATGGCGTACCGACGTCGGTGCTAGGGAATGTAGTGAGGGCTGCTGTGTGAGCCAGTGGTGAGTGATGCCGCCATTGTGCTCTGCTCGCCGGTGCCAGGGTTGGGCGTGCCGCACGCGACTATACCGAAGAGGAAAGTCTTGATCCCTATTTGGCGCCTACTGCGACGATTATAGCGTTGGTGCAAACTGGCATACACCCCCTCTCCTTTGGGCTCGGCCCATTAACTCTTTCGTTTTTCTTTCTGGTTCGCAAATGTTTCGTCGCGCGCGCAGCTCCCATTCAACTTGTGTGCCGCGCACAATTCCTTTTTCCCTTTTCTTTTCTTTTCTATTTACTTTTACTTTTTTCCTATTTACCTTTTCATTTCCCTTTTTAATTTCTTTTTTTAAATGCATGAAAAATTTCAAATTCCAAATTTGTGAACTATTTATCAAATTCGCAAACTTTTCCCTCAAAATCTTGAACATTTTTCAAATCCACGAAACATGTGATTTTTTTTTTGGAATCATGAACTTTTTCGAGTTCATGAACTTCTTTCAAATCCACAAACGTTTATTGAACCCGTGAACTCTTTCGAGTTTGTGAGCTTTTTTCAATCCATGAACTTATTTTTGAATCAAACGAACTTATTTTGAAGTTGTTAAATTATTTGATTAATGATTTTTTAAACCACATTTTTTTTGAATTTTGTGAACAATTTTTTAATTCCTAATTTTGTTTTAAGCAAAACTCACTTTTTTCAAAAGTCAAATGGTCAACGGTGGATCCGTCAACCGTGATTGCAAACCAGGAAAAACATGACCAGCGAACCGGTCGCGATCGAGCACTCGCCTCCTTTTGTGGGCCAGCCCGCCAGCCCACAAGGGGGTGTGCATAGGCGCTCCCCGGCGCTTAAAGCGCTAGTGAGGAGGCCTCGAGGAAAGTATAGTTTCCACCCCAAATTCATCTAGATGTCTCCATATTCTCATGTTCAATATCATATGATTTACACCCCAATTTTTAGAAAACCAATAAAATCAAGAGATTTTTTAGATGGAGTTGCCACGTCGTCTATAGTCAACCTAATAGCCAACATGTATAGTATGTAGTTACTAAGTAGTAGTAGTTTATTAATACACTGCCCACCTTACACTCTCCTAATGTTTTTTTGAAGGCCATGTTGCAGCTGGTTATTAATCTATAGTATGTTTCCCTTCCTTCTTTGCTTCTCTCTCATCAAACTCAGCAAAAATATAATACTTTAATTCTTAGTGCTTGTTGACTGTACCTTATTAGACTTGGTCTTACAACGGCAAGATGGCCTGCCACCTTGTGGAGCCCATAGTTTAAAAAACCGAACCGGAAATCGAACTGAAAAGGTTGTCGGTTCAGGTTTTACCGGTCGGACCGCCGGTTCACTGGTTCGATTGTCAGTTTTTTAAGCAAGATGGCATGTATTCTCTTATTTTCGCTGCAAGGTTGCAGTTCTACTAACATAGCTGACTGAATGAATGCGTGCATGTCCAGTGCAATAGACCGGATATTCATTTTGTTCCGGGCTCCAGCTCCAGCAGGTTTTGCACATCTATGACTGGGTTTGCTCAACCAGAGGTTAATTTTAAGCCATCCATTTATCTTTCCTGGTTCCCTTGGTTGGCAGACTGAAGAAGAGGAAGGTGATCATCATGTGTTTGTTTCTTCTGGATCACAGAAAAATCACTCCCACCCTACTAGCTTGCCAGCCATATATAGAAAAGCGAGAGGGCAAATGTTGATCAAAGTCATGCATATATAGTTATCAAATAGAGCAACATTCTGGACGCGGCTATTCTGCACCCTGGCTCAGATGAGTCTGGGTGTGAATAGTAAAAGCGTTTTAAATAGCAAAAAAAAATCTGATTTTTTACGGTGCAAGATGCTCATGTGCGTGATGCACGTGCAAATTTTGGTGAAGTTTGGACATTCAAGGTGCTCGTGGCAAAATATACAAATTTCAGGTGCCTTAGAAACTTATGAAAATAACATTGTTCACACCCAATTTTGTCCTTTTTTCCACGAGCTCTTCAAATGTCCAGATGTCGGTGGGAAACGACACCTATGGGATCACAAGAATCCCTACTACAGTTGCCGGGGCGCGGGGTCGTGAGAAGAGCAGGATTAACAGCCAACAAAAGGATCGTTTACCCAGGTTCGGGCCGTGAGGATGGGTAATACCCTAGTCCTGCTTTGGTGTGTATTTTAGAGAGTTCTTGAGCTCTCGAACTACCTATGGTGGCTGCGTAGTACAAAAGAGCTGAATCCCTCTCCAGTACGCCATGTGCCTCCTTTTATAGTCGAAAGGGGCTGCCACAGTGGCACACAGGAGGTGGAAAGGTACACAGTGCTGCAAGCTTATCGCCCGTGTTACAGGAAAAGACGCATTTAATGCATAGCTTAGGTGTCCCTTAGCTTTATCGGGGGCGGGAACGAGGCCCGTCCCGTCCGTCGCCGCCTCGCCTTTCTTTGACACGCGCCCAGGCCAGCGATGCATGCGGCGCCATGTAGGCAGGCAGGCAGCTGAGGTTCATGGTGGTAGGGTCTTCACGAAGATCTGCATGCCACCATGTAGGTGCTTGCTGAGTTGGCATAGAGGCCGCCCGTCGCCACGCAGGTGCCTGCCCAGCTGGTTGAGCTAGCAGCTGCTTGGGGACGGCGGTGGAGTCTTGGTCGACGCGGGCCGGGCTGTGGCCCCGCTGACGCTCTCGGCGAGGGCCTTGCTGGGGGCCTGGCAAGGGTCTTGCCGTGGCGTTGCGGTCGTCCCTGGCAAGGCGCTTGCCAGGGGTCTTGTGGATCTCCTCGGCAAGGATCCCGCCGAGGGCCGCCGTCTTCTGGTTCTCATCTGATCTCACATCTCTATGGTCTTGACAAAGATCTGCATGCCACCACGGAGGTGCCTCCCGAGCCCTAGTTCCAATGTACTTGGTTGGGTTGGAACCCGTGGGCTCAAGGGTGGCTCACTCTGTTGGCGTCGGGCGTGCCGCCCCGGCAAGGCCCTTGCCGGGGCTGCCGAGGTTGCCCCGGCAAGGGTCTTGCCGGGGGGACCTGCTTCACCCTTCTGTCCTTTGTGTTCTTGGTCTTGGCGTTGCCTTGGTCGTCTTGTGCTTTGGCTTCTCTCCGGCTTCCCTCCTTTGCCCTGCTACGTGCGGCCGTGGCGCGCGGCTCTGACTGCCCGTGCACAAGTAAAGGGGTCAAAAGGAGAGCCCCTACTTTTGTACACCGACAAGAGCCCCCGGGCCTGGGCCACACATAAGCGCGACACGTTATTGGGCCAGGCCCAGAACGGTGCGCGGGCAGGCGGGGCGGATTTCCATCGCAGTACTGTTTCGTCCGCTGCGCATCCCCACGACCCGCGTTGAACGCGCGACGTGGAGGGGCGTGCTTGACGTGGGGGTCATGCGCGATGCGGTTTCCGCATGCATGCGTCATATCATGGTAAAGAGGCGGCTCGCGCTTTTCCCATGAAAAGAGGGAGGCGTGGAGGCGCGACTCATTTACTGGATGGACTCAGGTCGCAGTCTTCAAGGCGCCCACGCCCCCCCGATCAGGCGGTGGGGAACGGTCGCCTCACCCGTCCTTTCGACCCTGCTCGCCCGCCACATGTCCTTCATGCAAGTGGCGGGCGGTGGAGGCGGGAAACCGGGCCGTCGCTGATTGGGGCAGCGGGTCGGTCCTGATTCCCTGCGCCTCCGATGGCTGGATTGGCTGAGTGGGGCGGCCGAGCCTCGACCCCGCCCCTTTATAAGGAGGGGGAGGGGGCGTCGTCCCACATTCCTTCAGTACCCATCCTTCTCCACCTCCGCTCCTTTCTTCCATCCGCCATGGCGAGAGGAGGTGCCGGGCCTTCGACGGTGGCGCCGAGGGTTGCTGCTCGTCAGCGCGTCCCTCCTTCCCACGAGCCTGCGGCGTCGGGGCCGGCCACAAGAGGAAGAGGGAGGGGGTGTGGCCGAGGTCGCAGCGGTTGTCGGGGGAGAGGGGGACGAGGCGGCGCAACGGCCGTGCCTCCGCTAGCGGTGCCTCCCGCGGCGGAGGGTCACGTCGGGGACCAGCCCCATGAGTTCTTCATCAGGCTGCGCCGGCCACTGCGTTGTCGTCTCTGTCTTCCCACCCCCTTCGCTCAGGAGATGGAGCTCGATCCGCCCCAGACCCTCAGTTTGCACATGAGGGGCTACGGGACCGGCGGCATGCGGGTCGACGTCGACTTCCCTGCTCCTCATGTTATGTATCTCCGTCGCGGATGGAAGACATTTGCTCGCATCTATAGCCTGATGGCGGGGCTCGTCCTCTACTTCAAGTTAATGGAGGGCGGCCTGCTCTCCGTCAAGGTCTTCGGAGATCTTGGAACTCGCCTGAAGTGCTGCGCGGAGAGCTCCTCCGACGATGAAGATTCCTCCTCGAGTGGGAGTGACGAGGAGGACAGCGACAATGGCGACGAGGGAGTCAGGCGGCAGGATGCCGACCCCGACTTCGACTGATCGGGTCGCCCCTCCCTCGGCCTCACGCCCTGTCGAGGGACTTCCTCGTCAAGCTCTCCATCAGCGCATTCCCCATCGCCTCCTTGGGCGGCTGGCGTAGGATGGCCGAAGAAGGCGAAGAAGGCGGGCGGCGGCCGTCAACTCAGAGTACGCGGGCACCGACGCCTTCGTCGCGTATTGTCGGGCCGTTGCCTCATCTTCCAGCTCCTTCGCCGGCACCGGGATGCTCTCTTGGTGCCTTCTGCTTCTCACACCTGGCCTAGGCGCTCCTTTCGCCCTCCTGCTGTCTTGTTTCACCATCTGAGGAGAGGGACAAGAAAGGGATCACGGGCACCTTATCTCATTTTAGTTTGTAAGCCTGCGGGCACTTGTTAGATTTAAGGCTTGTAATCCCCTTGCTCATGTTTTTCATTCCGTACGAACTGTACCTGTATGGGATGTTTTTAATGAAAAAGGGTGTTTGCCGGGCTCTTTGTGCATGAGCGAGGCCCATGCCAAGGACGAATCCTTGTTATTTTTAAGATAAACATTGTTGCCCGGCAACAAGCCTTGTCGTTTCCCCACTCCAGTCGACCATTCTCGCGCTCTTGGCGGAGGCAGGGGCTAAGTAGGGTTAGGCCCCTCGTTCATCTCCTTGCCACCGCGACTACTACCAAATTCCGACCCAAGACGCAGCTCTCGGGTATAGGAAAGGGGGAGCACGGTGGTTTTAAGAACATAAACGAGGGTTCACATGTCCCAGTTCCATACGGAAGTGCATAATAGGGGATGAAAGACTTATCTGAATCCGCAGCCCCCGGCAACCTTGGCTTGCCGTGGTTGGATCCTTGTGTCTTCAGCCCCCAGCAATCCTGGCTTGCCGGGGCCGGAGCGCTGGTCCGTCCTCTTTCTCCCAAGCGGCTCAGGAGAAGTGTCCACGTGCCCTGCGAACCAAAGAGGACAGAATAACGCACACTCGACCTCTAGGCTAGGGGTTAGTCGCCGCTAAGCACTATCAACCCTAACCGAGGGAGAGACTCAACCTAGCATGCATGCTATGACTTAGGGCACCAGCGCTTCATTTATTTATGCTCAGGATCTGCGCCTGGCTTTGTACAGAGGGTTACCTGCCTTTCCGGCAAGGCTTGTACAAAAGGTGGCTTGCCGGGAAGCCCGGCAAGCCGCGCCTTATGGGTAAACTTGCGAAGATGCTCAATGTTCCAGGAGTTGCTCACTGGGACATCATCTTAGGTCTCCAGGCGGACCGCTCCAGGCCTGGTGACTCGTATTACCCGATAAGGGCCTTCCCACTTTGGTGTTAACTTTTTGGAATTCTTGGCCGACTAAACGCGCCGAAGAACAAGGTCGCCTTCCTCAAAGCTTCGGGCATGAACCTTGCGGCTATGGTAGCGGCGCAAGGCTTGCTGGTAGCGTGCTGCTCTCACAGCCGCCCGAAGACGATCTTCCTCAAGGAGCGTTGCGTTATCTTGCCGCAATTGCTCTTGCTCAAGCTCGTCGTAAGCGAGCACTCGAGGTGACCCATATATGAGTTCCATGGGGAGAACTGCTTCTCCCCCGTATACCAGGGCAAAGGGTGTCTGGCCGGTGGCTCGATTTGGCGTCGTCCTGATCGACCAAAGAATCACCGGCAACTCATCAATCCAGCGCCTTCCGCTCTTGTGCAGCTTGTCAAAAGTCTTTGTCCTCAGGCCTCGCAACACTTCAGCATTTGCCCTCTCCGCTTGGCCGTTGCTCCGTGGGTGTGCCACAGAGGCAAAACAGACCTTGCTGCCAAGGTCTTGGATGTATTGCATGAAGGTGTGGCTTGTGAACTACGTGCCGTTGTCGGTGATGACTCTGTTTGGCACACCAAAACGGTAGACTAGTCCCTTGAAGAACTTGACGGTTGACTGTGCTGTCACCTTCCTCACTGCTTCCACCTCCGGCCACTTTGTGAACTTGTCGATTGCAACGTACAAGTACTCAAAGCCCCCGACAGCACGGGGGAAAGGCCCAGTATGTCGAGCCCCCAGACCGAAAATGGCCAGGAGAGAGGGATTGTTTGAAGGGCTTGAGCAGGTTGATGAAGCTTCTTTGAATGGAACTGACACGCTTCACATTTGGTTACTAATGCCGTTGCATCCTGGAGGGCAGTGGGCCAGAAGAAACCCTGCCAGAATGCCTTGCCGGCAAGGGCCCTCGACCCTATGTGGGAGCCACATATGCCTCCATGTATCTCCGCCAACAGCTCCAGTCCTTCCTCCCGGGGAATGCACTTCAATTTCACACCGTTCGGTCTCTTCCTGTACAGGACGTCATCGACGAACTGGTACAAGGCAGACCAACGGGCTACTTTTTCCGCTTCTTCCCGCTCCTCAGGAAGTTCCCCTGTTTGGAGGAATCGGACGGTATGCTGTGCCCATGCCGAAGCCTGGGGTTCAACGACAAGGACCAAAGGCATCTCTTCTGCCATGGGAGCGGTCGTCTCTACGGCCAGGGCTTGATGACCTGCCGGAGTCGGTCGCTCCTCGTAGGCTCAGGGTCCACGGCAGCACCTTTGCCGGCGGCCCCTGGGGGCTCAGCGGGAAAGTACTTGCTGGGGCCAGATTTCCTCCGCTTGTTCTGCTCCGTTGATGGTTCGACGGATGGTTGAGTCAACCGAAGCAAAAAGGTACATGGTTCCACAGGCAGCTTGAATGCAGCACGCTTTGACAGGTAGTCAGCGATGTCGTTCTCTGCTCGGGGAACGTGCTCCGCTTGTATACCGTCAAAGCGCTCCTCCAGCTTCCTCACCTCATCTACGTAAGCCTCCATCAACGGGCTCTGATAATCCTTGTTGACTTTTCTGACGACGAGCTATGAATCACCCCAGACGATGAGCTTTTTCACCCCGAGGTCTGCCGCGATCCTGAGACCAGCAAGCAGCCCCTCGTACTCAGCAGTGTTGTTTGTGGACATCTCCCTGGGAAAGTGCATCTGGATCACATACTTGAGGTGCTCTCCGGTGGGTGCGAGGAGCAGCATGCCGGCACCGACACCTTGCAGGGAGAAAGCCCCATCAAAGTACATGATCCGGTCGCGGCTTGCTTCCTTGCAGGGGAGAGCGCTCTCCTGGATTTCTTCGTCGGGCGTTGAGGTCCATTCCGCAATGAACTCCGCCAAGACTCTGCTTTGGATTGTCGAGGTACTTTCAAACTTCAAACCAAAGCTTGATAACTCCAAGGCCCACTCCACAATCCTTCCGGTTGCATCTGGGTTGTGCAGTATCTGTTGCAACGGGAGGCGGGTGACGAGAGTGATCTCGTGGGCTTGGAAGTAATGACGCAGCTTCCTCGAGGCCATAAGGAGGCCGAAGAGCAATTTCTGCACACCGGAGTACCTTGACCTAGCCCCCTGCAAGAGGGAGCTGACAATGTAAACCAGGTGCTGCATCATCTTCTTCTTCTGCACCACTTCACTTGGCTGCGTGGGCCCTGCTCTGACGGTGTCAGACTCTGCCGAGGGCCTTGCCTCACCGGTGCCGGGCCCTGCTGGGGGAGTCTCTGACTTGCTGTCCGCCGGCCCCGCCGTCACCACTGCTTCTTCGTCAACCTCCCTCTGCGCCACTAGCGCGGCACTGACCACTTGATTCGTCGCTGCCAAGTACAACAGCAACGGCTCTTGTGGTTTAGGCGCAACTAGTATCGGCGTAGAGGAAAGGTATCTCTTCAGGTCTTGCAACGCCGCTTTGGCCTCTGGGGTCCACTCCATTGGGCCCGCCTTCTTCAGGATGCTGAAAAAGGGAAGGGCGCGCTTAGCAGATTTGGAGATGAATCGGCTCATGGCGGCAACGCAGCCAGTGAGCCGACGCACATCCTTGATCCGCTTGGGTGCCTCAATCTGCTCAATAGCCTTGATCTTGTCTGGGTTTGCCTTGATCCCACGCTGCGACACAAAGAACTTGAGAAGTTTGCCGGACGGGACACCAAAGACACACTTCTCAGGGTTCAGCTTGAGGTTGATCTTGCACAGGTTGGCAAACGTCTCTTCTAAGTCTTGTACAAGAGTTGCCCTGTCCTTGGTTTTCACCACTATGTCATCCATATAGGCTTCCATATTTCTATGTAGCTGGGGTTCAAAACCAATTTGGACTGCCCTTGCAAATGTTGAGCCAGCACTCTTCAACCCGAAAGGCATTCGTAAAAAGTAGTATGTACCACATGGGGTGATGAATGATGTCTTCTCTTGGTCTTCTCTTGTCATGAAGATCTGGTGGTAGCCCGAGTAGGCATCGAGGAATGATAACAGATCACACCCGGCCATGGAGTCAACAATCTAGTCGATGCGCAGCAACGGGAAGGGGTCCTCAGGACAAGCCTTATTGATATCTGTGTAATCAATGCACAGCCTCCACTTCCCGTTTGCCTTGCGCACCACCACCGGATTGGCCAACCACGTCGGGTGGAGCACTCCCCTCACCAAGCCTGCTGCTTCCAACTTCTTATTCTCCTCTTTGATGAACTCCTGTCGTTCTAGAGCTTGCTTCCTGACCTTCTGCTTGACGGGTCGCACATGGGGACAGACAGCAAGATGGTGCTCAATCACTTCCCTGGGAACGCCGGGGATGTCAGATGCTTGCCACGCAAACACATCGACATTCGCCCGCAGGAAAGTGACGAGCGCGCCTTCCTATTTGCTATCGAGGGTGGAGCTTATGGTAAAAGCCCCTCCCGTGCCATCCTCCCTGACGGACACCTTGTTGGTCTCTGGTGGCGCAGCTCTGGATTTCTTGCTCTTGCCGGTGGAGCTCTCTGGCACGTCCTCGATGGTAGCACAACACTCCGAAGAGGTGCGCTTGCCGGAGTGGATGCGAGAGGCCTTGCCGGTCTTCTTCTTCCCTCCCGGGGCTTCAGCGGCAGGAGCAAGTGCCTTGGCGGCAGCTGCTGCAACTGCTTCCCGGTAGAGTAGGTCGGCGCAGATCAGCGCGTCCTTCTTGTCGGAGGGGACGGTGATGATGTTCATCGGCCCAGGCATCTTCAGCGTGTTGTAGGCATAGTGCGCCGCCGCCATGAACTTGGCTAGTGCCGAGCGGCTGAGGATCCCGTTGTAGGGCAAGGGGATCTCGGCTACGTCGAAGACAATCCTCTCCGTCCTGTAGTTCAGCTCGCCTCCAAACGTCACAGGCAACGTGACCTTCCCCTTCGGCTGGCTCCTTCCCGGGTTGACCCCTTGAAACATACCCATTTCCTCGAGGTCTCCATCAGGAATTTGCAGCCTCTTGACCACGACGGGCGAGATCAAGTTCAGGCCGGCCCCGCCGTCAACCAGCATCTTGTTCACCTTGAGCTTGCGTATCGTTGGCAAGACCAACAGCGGCAAACACCCGACCGCGGTTGTGCGGTCAGGGTGGTCCTCGACGTCGAAGATGAGGGGCGTACTGGACCACTTCAGCGGCATCTGAGCATCGAACGAGGGCTCCGCTGCAGTGATCTCACACGCCCACTGTTTGAGCTGGCGGTGAGAAGTATGCAACGAGGCGCCACCATCGACGCACATGGCCTCTGTAGCCTTCTGAAACTCTTGCTCTCCGGACTCGTCGTCCTTGTCATGATCATCATCTTCCTGCTTCTTGTCGCGGCCCCGAGTGGGCCTCTCTTGCTGGTTGTCCTTGTCGCGGCGGCCTCCTTGGTCGCCACGCTTCTTGCCGGATCCTTCGGCACCATCTTGGCCCTTCTCCTTGTCCCGCCTCTCATACTCGGCCTTTTGCTTTTCAGCAAGCAGCTCGACTTGTCGGCAGTTCTGGAGGCCGTGGCCCTTGGTGCGGTGGATCTTGCAATACTGCTTGCCGGAGCCCCCCGGCTTGTCGGCAGCCGCCAAGGCCCGGCAAGCGGTGCACCCGGCAATTTCCTTGCCGGGGTCGTCTGCCTTAGCCTTCTTGGCGGCGCCGGTGTTGTCAGATCCCTCGACGGCAAGCACGGTCTTGCCCTTGTGTTTCCTGTTGCGACGCCGGTCCTTCTTCGTCGGGGCAGCGGTGTCTTCATCAGTAGAGTCGGTTTCCGCGCCGGCATCCTCGCCGGGTTACTTCCTTCCCTCTTCGGCCCGGGCACATCTGTCGGCCAGAATGTAAAGTTCGGCCACATCCTTGACCTTGTTCATCGCTAGCTCTTCGCACATCTTGCGATTGCGCACGTTCTGATGGAACACGCTAATCACGGCGGCGGGATGAACGTCGGGGATGTTGTACTGCACCCGGCTGAACCTCTGGATATACTTGCGCAGGGTTTCCCCTTCCTTCTGGGGGATGATGTGCAAATCATTGGCCTGGCCATGAGCTTGGTGGCCTCCGGTGAAGGCACCAACGAACTCATGGCACAGATCCGACCAAGAAGAAATGGAATCCGCCGGCAAGTGCATCAACCAAGACATGACATTGGGCTTCAGTGCTAATGGGAAGTAATTGGCAAGCACCTTGTCGTCGCGAGCTCCAGCAACTTGCATTGCGATGGTTTATATGTTGAGGAACTCTGACGGATGGGTCTTGCCGTTGTACTTCTCGCCGACGTCGGGCTTGAACGTGCGGTGGGACGGCCACTGGAACTGCCGCAGCTCACGGGTAAAGTCTGGGCAACCCACCTCGTAAGGTAGGCCGCCGGAGCTCCCCGGTGCTGGGTGGTCCATAGCGGGTCCCGCCCGCTTATCCGACCGGTGGCGTGTATCGCACCGACGCTCGATAGTGGTTCGAGCGTCTTCATGGGCTCGCTCCCGAAGAACTTGGCATTGATCGCGGCGGGTCCGTGGGTCGGACGACGCTATGGAAATATTATCACAAGCGTCATCGCGACGGACCGACACCCGCGGTGGCTGGCGTGGAGGAGGAGAGTGCACCGTGGCCGCAGCACCCCCGGCCCCTCTAGCGCTGGCATGCGGTGGTTCGATGGAGCACCGGCCCGAGGGCCCTGCCGGTCGCGGATCATCTTTATTGGTTACAGCGACGAGGCTACAGATGGTGGCTCTCCACTCGTCGAGATTCTCCACAGCAGGAAGGAAGTCGAGGAGCAGCTGCGCGCGCGCCAAAGCTTCTGCTGACGTGGGTGGTGGCGACAGCTACGTGGACCATGGCACGCTTCGACTTCTAACCACGTTAGAAGGAGCTCTATCACGGCCCAGTGGCTGCGTGCCATTTTCGCCAGCACTTCGGCGGGCATGCTGGACTCCTTCATCCCGCAGATGATGCACAGGACTCTTCCCACGGCTGCGCCCGTGGTCTCCAGCGTGGTGGCGCTGCTCATCACGCGCACCCTGGGAAGAGCGTGTTGTGGGCGCCGGCGTAGGCATCTTGGAGGTTGCTGCGCCGCCCGTGGGTGGTACATCGACACTCCTGGAGGGCCCCGCGCCGCCTGCGGGGGGCCCAACTACGTCTTTGGATTTGGCGATGCGCGGCCCGTCGTCTGGCGGACGAACGACACCGCTCGCCAGGCTCTGACTGCCAGAGCGATGTTGCTGCTCGCGGGCCGCGGCTCGGGTTCTGTCCGCGACCGGCCCGCTGCTCGTCCGCACCGGCACGGGTCGTTCGGCTCCCGACGAGCCGATCGCCGTGATCTTCTTCTTCTTGGGAGCCATGGCGATGACGAACTGCTAGGCTAACTGCTAGACCGGATTCTCACAACTGCGCCCCTACCTGGCGCGCCAAAGATGTCGGTGGGAAACGACACCTATGGGATCACAAGAATCCCTACTACGGTTGCCGGGGTGCGGGGTCGTGAGAAGAGCAGGATTAACAGTCAACACAAGGATCGTTTACCCAGGTTCGGGCCGCGAGGATGCGTAATACCCTAATCCTGCTTTGGTGTGTATTTGAGAGAGTTCTTGAGCTCTCGAACTAGCTATGGTGGCTGCATAGTCCAAAAGAGCCGAATCCCTCTCCAGTACGCCATGGGCCTCCTTTTATAGTCGAAAGGGGCTGCCACAGTGGCACACAGGAGGTGGAAAGGTATACAGTGCTGCGAGCTTATCGCCCGTGTTACAGGACAAGACGCATTTAATGCATAGCTTAGGTGTCCCTTAGCTTTATCGGGGGCGGGAACGAGGCCCGTCCCGTCCGTCGCCGCCTCGCCTTTCTTTGACACGCGCCCAGGCCAGCGATGCATGCGACGCCATGTAGGCAGGCAGGCAGCTGAGGTGGCGTGGTGGTAGGGTCTTCACGAAGATCTGCATGCCACCACGCAGGTGCTTGCCGAGTTGGCGTAGAGGCCGCCCGTCGCCACGTAGGTGCCTGCCCAGCTGGTTGAGCTAGCAGCTGCTTGGGGACGACGGTGGAGTCTTGGTCGACACGGGCCTGGCTGTGGCCTCGCTCACGCTCTCGGCGAGGGCCTTGTCGGGGGCCCGACAAGGGTCTTGCCGTGGCGTTGCGTTCGTCCCTGGCAAGGCACTTGCCGGGGGTCTTGTGGATCTCCTCGGCAAGGATCCCGCCGAGGGTCGCCGTCTTCTGGTTCTCATCTGATCTCACATCTCTATGGTCTTGACAAAGATGTGCATGTCACCACGGAGGTGCCTCCCGAGCCCTAGTTCCAATGTAGTTGGTTGGGTTGGAACCTGTGGGCTCAAGGGTGGCTCACTCTGTTGGCGTCGGGCGTGCCGCCCCGGCAAGGGTCTTGCCGGGGGGACTTGCTTCGCCCTTCTGTCCTTTGTGTTCTTGGTCTTGGCGTTGCCTTGGCTGTCTTGTGCTTTGGCTTCTCTCTGGCTTCCCTCCTTTGCCCTGCTACGTGCGGCCGTGGCGCGCGGCTCTGACTGCCCGTGCACAGGTAAAGGGGTTAAAAGGAGAGCCCCTACTTTTGTACACCGACACCAAACACCCTGAAATTTTGCACGGACAACATGCATTTGAGCATCTAGCACAACAAAAAGTTCATTTTTTGAAAGTTTCTGCTATGTTTGAAATTTTACTATTCATCGGGTATCGATATGCCCGGGCATCAAATTGAATTATCACTACATTCTTGCATATTGTGTAGAGCTGTTGTGTATTGTAGGATTGCAACTGTTTTGACATCCTGTTAAATAATACAACTACTTGAGATCAAATGTTCTTCTAACATGATTAGTGCCTTTTGGCATCCTTTAGCTACTGCTGGCATCAAAGTGCATCTCACAGCCGATGTTCTATGGCCTTTTGCACCTAAATTATGTTCATTATATCCATCATCTTCTCATTTGGAATGTGGAAGCTATATTATTGGAAGGCTACAAGTTTGGCCTATTTACTTGACTATAATCTTGTAGTAGATTTTTTTCTTCATACGACATCTCTAGCTTTAAGTTTTGTACCTCCCCTTCATAAAGTCACATGATGTTTTTCCCTCAGGTTTTCAAGAGTGCTCTGTTACGGACAGCCTCAGAGCAGAAAGAACAAACGCATGACTTCGGCAAGAGGGTAATGATCCTGTTACCCTTTCTTATAATATTTTCATGAAATCGATTTCCTGTCAATATAGCTAATTCTTTGCATATCTTCAGGACATTCAAGAGCTCTTTAGTCTGTCGGAACAGTGGTTTGATGTTTCCCTTACACAAAAGCAATTGCATGACAACAACTTGTCATGTAAGATTTCTTTTTGTTCTATGGCAAAGTTACTTTGATCTTGATGTGTTCACCAAGTGATACTTTGAAAAGGTTGTTAGTGGTTGCCCCTTAAAAGATTTTATGGATAATAGATGTTGGGGAGGATTTTATGCTTTTGTGCATTTCTCAGAAACAAAAGAAAAGACACATTTAGTGTAATTATAAGCATGCATATCCAAATGATTTGAAGCATCAATCAGTATTTAATTAACAGGTCATATATTACAAAGCAACAATGTTTGGATAAGTATGAAACAAAGCCTTCCATGAAAACATGTAACAACTAAATCTAATGGACGAATGATTTTGTTCAGTTAGCTTATCACAATCAAAAAGGTAGGTTGGCCGGGAATTAGTTTGAGCAATCACATGCAGTTTAGGAATCAATTCCATTTCATGTATTAAACTCTTGATCGCTTTTATTGTAGTTAAAAAATTGTTCCGTCATCACAACCCTTGACTCAAATTCAGTTAACTTGTTGCCAACACTCAATACAATACTTTAGGCATTCATGACTTGAAAGGCATACCTAATTGATAGTATAAATTTCTTTGTGTCCCTTGTTCAGTTTTTTTGTTAAATTCCTATACTAAGTTTGTAAATGAAAGTTCCATTCTAGAAATAGTTTGATAGATGAGAACTGAGGAGTACATTATGCATTTGCTAATGATTATCATACACCAATTTATCAGGTTGATGTCATTTTTTGTTATACAAATATAATCACATTCTACCTTGTAATCACATAATCACACTATATTTATCTCTAGCTTCATTATGCTGTCAGCGAAGTTTCGTTCTGTTCAAAATGATTTTTTTTTCTTTTCCATGAGACCTTCCTGCTCTCAGGTTTTCCCTTTTGGGGAGTGGAATTCAGTGTAGGTCTCTGGGATCCGATCACTTAATTAATGGTTCATGTTTTGTTCAGGTGAAGATCCACTTCGTTGAGGGCTCTGCAAATACCGGCAGTAAGAGGATGTTTGCTAATGAGGAAGTTTGTTCCTTTTACAAGGTGTGTCCTCTGAGCTCTTCCATATTACAAATTCTTCTCATCATGTATAATAGTAGTAGTCACTTGAAAACTTCTAGAGGTTTACATATAATGAAACCCTTGCCATGCCAAAAGCACTTGACAAATTAGGCAGCCGTGTCCTCCTCTTCCATATGGCATCAAGATTTAACAACCTTTGAAAGCCAGTAAATTGATGCTGCAATTGCATGATTTGCGTTACGCAATAGAATGTTCATAAGCTATAATTGCAATTTTGAAAATTCCCCTCATGTCTAGCATGCATTTTCTTTTGTGGAGGAAAATGTACCATGTTCTATTTTAGGTTCCAAAGGTCTGGTTAGGACTAAGCAATACTTAGAAGAGGAGAAGAAGGGCCAAACTAGTATATATGTGATCTAGCTTGCTTCCAAGATAGATAGATACTAGAGAGAGATCCAAAAGTTTCTCTCGAGGCCATTAATAATAGTCGAATGGCAAGCAAGGAATTAGTCCGTGTGATGGATACTAGGGAATTATATTAGCCAATTAGTTAATTGGTTGTCAACAAATTAAAATGAATGAAGAAGCTGACGGTGGCGGTGGAGTAGTTGTAATGGCAGGTGGTGTTTCCCTTCATTCGTTGTGAAACACACCAATGGAAGACATGCTTGTTGTGCATGTTGCGATTCTTCCCACGCGTTATGTCCCCGTTAGATTAATCTTATGTTCACCTTGGCCTGCTTGTATAAAGTGTGATGATTTTATTGTCGAATGGCAACGTCATATTTTTTTCCGTCCCAGCAATGGTTTTGTAGGTCTCTCTGTTTATTACTTGAGAGCAAATTGGTAATGTTTGAACTGGAGGAGCTTGGTTTATTATTATCTACTCCCTCTGTAAATAAATATAAGAGTGTTTAGATTACTACTTTAGTGATCTAAACACTCTTATATTTCTTTACGGAGGGAGTACATTTTGTAGAAGAAACTTTTGCTATTTTCAACTCACCGACGGGTCCTTGTTAGACTGTTAACTAATGTGAAGAGCATATTTGAACATGGTGTCAGCATGCCTCGTATCCTGCTGTGTCCTTTTCGACTTCTTAGAATCAAGAAAATATTGATTTCTCTTTTGCTGTTACATTTCTTTCTTGCTATGGTGACAAATTACATATATTTGTCGGATGCTAAGTCTAGATTTTTTTTGAATCAATCAATTGATTGATGAGCTTGGTTAACCAGATTTACAAGCAAAATTTTGTTGCATGTGACTTATCTACATATTTCCTTTTGACATTTGAGGATGTGTGATGTCTTGAGCTGTTCCTGATGCATGTGTTGTGCATGGCAGTGATAACATGGCGTTGAACTTTGACCCATTATTTTGCATTGGTGGTATTGGGATTGTTGATGAAGAGATGTCTTCACCGCCACCCTCTTAAAGTCGCAAGGCGGCAACAAGAGATCTTGAAGCACTATATAAAAATGGCAAGACAAGCTAGATCATGCATGCATGATACTTGTAACTAGTGCAACTTTGATACTTGTAATTAACTGATATGGCACTAGGTGGTGTTTTGTTCTCCCTACAAAAAATTGACTTGGTTGTTGCCTGGTGGTACTTATCAGTGGTGGTACTGGTATTGCTTCAGTTGGTAATCATGATTATTTTTATATAGTGTAGTTACGGACCATCCCAAATTTGGAGCATATTATTTAAGTGTTGTGCTTTGTTAGTTTGTTGACATGTCCGGCTCTGTTGTGGGCTTGGCTTGGCCGCTTGTGCGTTGTTTCATGGCTGGTGGTGTTGTCGAGGCGTTGGAGGCTGGTATATTGAACTCTTGAACTTGTTTGTGTTGGCATGCGACTTGAAGAGGAGATTTGAGACATGTGGTGCTATTCCTGTCTGGTTTTTTGTTCAGTGGTGCAATGTCGTACAACTAGCTAATGTTGAAATGAAACTGCAAGCTAAAGATTTGTTTGTTGGCTACTCGATTTATTTTCGCTTTCTTGGTTTGAGTTGTAATGAATGAGATTGTTGTTGACGTGATGGATTATCTTGGCTGAGTCGTGAGCCATTGATGGGTTATTCTTGGTTGGCTGTTACTGAAATGATCCACAATCTCATTCCTTGTCTCTTGTTTTTATTTCATAAAGAAAGGACATATTGTTTTATCATCTTTTGAGTATTATGAGCTTGGCCCCTAAATATCCTTGTGTTAGTAGTGGATGAAAATGGTGAGACCAACAAGCTGTTTGTGCTTTGTGTCGTTGGCTGTAAAATCGAACAATGTTGTCATTGTGTGTTTATATATGAATTGCTGAGCTAGGTACACTACAAAAAAAAGACACATCCGTGACATTTTGGGCCGAACGAATTTTTTTTCTATCATAGTTATGACACTTCTATGACGATAATTGTGACAAAACCCGGTATCATCATAGATGTGGTGGGGTCCTACTTCTATGACAAAAAATCATGATAGAAATGGGATTTTCGTCCTGGGCGGGCCGGAGACGCAGCTGCATGACATTCTTTGGGCCGTCCATGACGGAAAAAACCGTGGTAGAAGCGAGGGCGAGGAAAATATCGGGGTGTTCCCGGTTACGGTGGGTGGTCGGGGCCGAGCGATGCACGTTTCTCTCATACACGCACGCGCGTGGGTGCGAGGCGTTGGGCTCTAACTGAACCCGAGCGATTGCACTGCAGGCTACGCGTTACTGAACCCGAGCGATCGATCGATGGCTGTTAATTGAACCCGATCGAGCGATTCCTTCGCTACTGCTGCTAACTGAAGCCGATCGATGCTGTCTCTGGATGAACAGTGAGCGTTGCTGTGGGGGTTTGGATGAACAGTTCCCGATGGGGGTGGATGAACAGGACCCCGTGGTGTTGCCTCTGGATGAACAGGACCCCGATCGATCGAGCCGGTTGGGGCTGGATGAACAGGACCCTGTGGAGGGCTGGATGCACAGGACCACCCCGTGGAGGGCAGGATGAACAGTAGGCGGTGGAGGGCTGGATGTGTTGGGGAACGTAGTAATTTCAAATTTTTTCCTACGCACACGCAAGATCATGGTGATGCATAGCAACGAGAGGGGAGAGTGTTGTCCACGTACCCTCGTAGACCGACAGCGGAAGCGTTATCACAACGCGGCTGATGTAGTCGTACGTCTTCACGATCCGACCGATCAAGTACCGAACGTACGACACCTCCGAGTTCTACACACGTTCAGCTCGATGACATCCCTCGAACTCCGATCCAGCCGAGTGTTGAGGGAGAGTTTCGTCAGCACGACGGCGTGGTGACGATGATGATGTTCCACCGACGCAGGGCTTCGCCTAAGCTCCGCAACGGTATTATCGAGGTGTAATTTGGTGGAGGGGGGCACCGCACACGGCTAAGAGATCTCAAGGATCAATTGTTGTGTCTCTGGGGTGCCCCCCTGCCCCCGTATATAAAGGAGCAAGGGGGAGGCAGCCGGCCAAGGGGAGAGGCGCGCCATAGGGGGGAGTCCTACTCCCACCGGGAGTAGGACTCCTCCTTTCCTTGTGGGAGTAGGAGAAGGGAAGGGGGAAGGAGAAAGAAGGAAGGGTGCGCCCCCTTCCCTAGTCCAATTCGGACCAGACCATGGGGAGGGGTGCGGCCACCTTTTGAGGCCTTTCTCTGCTTTCCCGTATGGCCCATTAAGGCCCAATACGAATTCCCGTAACTCTCCGGTACTCCGAAAAATACCCGAATCACTCGGAACCTTTCCGAAGTCCGAATATAGTCGTCCAATATATCGATTTTTACGTCTCGACCATTTCGAGACTCCTCGTCATATCCCCGATCTCATCCGGGACTCCGAACTCCTTCGGTACATCAAAACTCAATAAAACTGTCATCGTAACGTTAAGCGTGCGGACCCTACGGGTTCGAGAACATGTAGACATGACCGAGACACGTCTCCGGTCAATAACCAATAGCGGGACCTGGATGCCCATATTGGCTCCCACATATTCTACGAAAATCTTTATCGGTCAGACCGCATAACAACATACGTTGTTCCATTTGTCACCGGTATGTTACTTGCCCGAGATTTGATCGTCGATATCTCGATACCTAGTTCAATCTCGTTACCGGCAAGTCTCTTTACTCGTTCCGTAATACATCATCCCCCAACTAACTCATTAGTCACAATGCTTGCAAGGCTTATAGTGATGTGCATTACCGAGTGGGCCCAGAGATACCTCTCCGACAATTGGAGTGACAAATCCTAATCTCGAAATACGCCAACCCAACAAGTACCTTTGGAGACACCTGTAGAGCACCTTTATAATCACCCATTTACGTTGTGTCGTTTGGTAGCACACAAAGTGTTCCTCCGGTAAACGGGAGTTGCATAATCTCATAGTCATAGGAACATGTATAAGTCATGAAGAAAGCAATAGCAACATACTAAACGATCGAGTGCTAAGCTAACGGAATGGGTCAAGTCAATCACGTCATTCTCCTAATGAGGTGATCTCGTTAATCAAATGACAACTTATGTCTATGGCTAGGAAACATAACCATCTTTGATTAACGAGCTAGTCAAGTAGAGGCATACTAGTGACACTCTGTTTGTCTATGTATTCACACATGTATTATGTTTCCGGTTAATACAATTCTAGCATGAATAATAAACATTTATCATGATACAAGGAAATAAATAATACTTTATTATTGCCTATAGGGCATATTTCCTTCAGTCTCCCACTTGCACTAGAGTCAATAATCTAGTTCACATCACCATGTGATTAACACCCATAGTTCACATCTCTATGTGACCAACACTCAAAGGGTTTACTAGAGTAAATAATCTAGTTCACATCGCTATGTGATTAACACCCAAAGAGTACTAAGGTGTGATCATGTTTTGATTGTGAGATAATTTTAGTCAACGGGTCTGTCACATTCAGATCCGTAAGTATTTTGCAAATTTCTATGTCTACAATGCTCTGCACGGAGCTACTCTAGCTAATTGCTCCCACTTTCAATATGTATCTAGACCGAG
Source organism: Aegilops tauschii subsp. strangulata (assembly GCF_002575655.3). Classification (NCBI taxonomy): domain Eukaryota; kingdom Viridiplantae; phylum Streptophyta; class Magnoliopsida; order Poales; family Poaceae; genus Aegilops; species Aegilops tauschii. The sequence continues at coordinate 116,657,248 of NC_053041.3, forward strand.
ACTTAGAGTCATCTAGATTTAGTGTCAAAACTTGCATCGACGTAACCCTTTACGACGAACCTTTTGTCACTTCCATAATCGAGAAACATATCCTTATTCCACTAAGGATAATTTTGACCGCTGTCCAGTGATCTACTCCTAGATCACTATTGTACTCCCTTGCCAAAATCAGTGTAGGGTATACAATAGATCTGGTACACAGCATGGCATACTTTATAGAACCTATGGCCAAGGCATAGGGAATGACTTTCATTCTCTTTCTATCTTTTGCCGTGGTCGGGCTTTGAGTCTTTACTCAATTTCACACCTTGTAACACAGGCAAGAACTCTTTCTTTGACTGTTCTATTTTGAACTACTTCAAAATCTTGTTAAGGTATGTACTCATTGAAAAACTTATCAAGCGTCTTCATCTATCTCTATAGATCTTGATGCTCAATATGTAAGCAGCTTCACCGAGGTCTATCTTTGAATAACTCCTTTCAAACACTCCTTTATGCTTTGCAGAATAATTCTACATTATTTCTGATTAACAATATGTCATTCACATATACTTCAGAAATGCTGTAGTGCTCCCACTCACTTTTTTGTAAATACAGGCTTCACCGCAAGTATGTATAAAACTATATCCTTTGATCAACTTATCAAAGCGTATATTCCAACTCCGAGATGCTTGCACTAGTCCATAGATGGATCGCTCGAGCTTGCATATTTTGTTAGCACTTTTAGGATTGACAAAACCTCCTGGTTGCATCATATACAACTCTTCTTTAATAAATCCATTAAGGAATGTAGTTTTGTTTATCCATTTGCCAGATTTCATAAAATGCGGCAATTGCTAATATGATTCAGACAGACTTAAGCATAGATACGAGTGAGAAACTCTCATCATAGTCAACATCTTGAACTTGTCGAAAAACCTTTTTGCGACAATTCTAGCTTTGTAGATAGTAACACTACTATCAGCGTCCGTCTTCCTCTTGACGATCCATTTATTCTCAATTGCTTGCCGATCATCGGGGCAAGTCAACCAAAGTCCACACTTTGTTCTCATACATGGATCTCATCTCAGATTTCATGGCCTCAAGCCATTTTGCGGAATCTGGGCTCACCATCGCTTCTTCATAGTTCATAGGTTCGTCATGGTCTAGTAACATAACCTCCAGAACAGGATTACCGTACCACTCTGGTGCGGATCTTACTCTGGTTTACCTACGAGGTTTGGTAGTAACTTGATCTGAAGTTACATGATCATCATCATTAACTTCCTCACTAATTGGTGTAGAAGTCACAGGAACAGATTTCTGTGATGAACTACTTTCCAATAAGGGAGCAGGTACAGTTACCTCATCAAGTTCTACTTTCCTCCCACTCACTTCTTTCGAGAGAAACTCCTTTTCTAGAAAGGATCCATACTAAGCAACGAATGTCTTGCCTTCGGATCTGTGATAGAAGGTGTACCCAACTGTCTCCTTTGGGTATCCTATGAAGACACATTTCTCCGATTTGGGTTTGAGCTTATCAGGATGAAACTTTTTCACATAAGCATCGCAACCCCAAACTTTAAGAAACGGCAAATTTGGTTTCTTGCCAAACCACAGTTCATAAGACGTCGTCTCAACGGATTTAGATGGTACCCTATTTAACATGAATGCAGCTGTCTCTAATGCATAACCCCAAAAACGATAGTGGTAGATCGGTAAGAGACATCATATATCGCACCATATCTAATAAAGTACGGTTATGATGTTCGGACACACCATTACACTGTGGTGTTCCAGGTGGCGTGAGTAGTGAAACTATTTTACATTGTTTTAACTGAAGGCCAAACTCATAACTCAAATATTTTACCTCTGCAGTCATATCGTAGAAACTTTTATTTTCTTGTTACGATGATTCTCCACTTTCACTCTGAAATTCTTTGAACTTTTCAAATGTTTCAGACTTATGTTTCATCAAGTAGATATACCCATATCTGCTCAAATCATCTGTGAAGCTCAGAAAATAATGATACCTGCTACGAGCCTCAATATTCATCGGACCACATACATCTGTATGTATGATTTCCAACAAATTTGTTGCTCCCTCCATAGTTCCGGAGAACGGCGTTTCAGTCATCTTGCCCATGAGGCACGGTTCGCAAGCATCAAGTGATTCATAATCAGGTGATTCCAAAATCCCATCAGTATGGAGTTTCTTCATGCGCTTTACACCAATATGACCTAAACGGCAGTGCCACAAAATAAGTTGCACTATCATTATTACCTTTGCATCTTTTGGCTTCAATATTATGAATATGTGTATCACTACGATCGAGATCCAACAAACCATTTTCGTTGGTGTGTATGACCATAGAAGGTTTTTATTCATGTAAACAGAACAACAATTGTTCTCTAACTTAAATGAATAACCGTATTGCAATAAACATGATCAAATCATATTCATGCTCAACGCAAACACCAAATAACACTTATTTAGTTTCACAACTAATCCCGAAAGTATAGGGAGTGTGCGATGATGATCATATCAATCTTGGAACTACTTCCAACACACATCGTCACCTCGCCTTTTATTAGTCTCTGTTTATTCTGCAACTCCTGTTTTCGAGTTACTACTCTTTAGCAACTGAACCAGTATCAAATACTGAGGGGTTGCTATAAACACTAGTAAGTACACATCAATAACATGTATATCCAATATACCTTTGTTCACTTTGCCATCCTTCTTATCCACCAAATACTTGGGGCAGTTCCGCCTCCAGTGACCTGTCCCTTTGCAGTAGAAGCACTTAGTCTCAGGCTTAGGTACAGACTTGGGCTTCTTCACTTGAGTAGCAACTTGCTTGCCGTTCTTTTGAAGTTCCCCTTCTTCCCTTTGCCCTTTTCTTGAAACTAGTGATCTTGTCAACCATCAACACTTGAAGTGGTCTCGTCAACCATCAACACTTGATGTTTTTCTTGATTTCTACCTTCGTCGATTTCAGCATCACGAAGAGCTCGGGAATTACTTTCGTCATCCCTTGCATACTATAGTTCATCACGAAGTTCTACTAACTTGGTGATGGTGACTAGAGAATTCTGTCAATCACTATTTTATCTGGAAGATTAACTCCCACTTGATTCAAGCGATTGTAGTACCCAGACAATCTGAGCACATGCTCACTAGTTGAGCGATTCTCCTCCATCTTTTAGCTATAGAACTTGTTGGAGACTTCATATCTCTCAACTCGGGTATTTACTTGAAATATTAACTTCAACTCGTGGAACATCTCATATGGTCCATGACGTTCAAAAAGTCTTTGAAGTCCCGATTCTAAGCCGTTAAGCATGGTGCACTAAACTATCAAGTAGTCATCATATTGAGCTAGCCAAACGTTCATAACGTCTGTATCTGCTCCTGCAATAGGTCTGTCACTTAGCGGTGCATTAAGGACATAATTTTTCTGTGCAGCAATGAGGATAATCCTCAGATCACGGATCCAATCCGCATCTTTGCTACTAACATCTTTCAACATAATTTTTCTCTAGGAACATATCAAAAAAATAAACAGGGAAGCAACAACGCGAGCTATTGATCTACAACATAATTTGCAAAATACTATCAGGACTAAGTTCATGATAAATTTAAGTTCAATTAATCATATTACTTAAGAAATCCCACTTAGATAGACATCCCTCTAATCATCTAAGTGATTACGTGATCCATATCAACTAAACCATGTCCGATCATCACGTGAGATGGAGTAGTTTCAATGGTGAACATCACTATGTTGATCATATCTACTATATGATTCACGCTCGACCTTTCGGTCTCCGTGTTCCGAGGCCATATCTGTTATATGCTAGGCTCGTCAAGTTTAACCTGAGTATTCCGCGTGTGCAACTGTTTTGCACCCGTTGTATTTGAACGTAGAGCTTATCACACCCGATCATTACGTGGTGTCTCAGCACGAAGAACTTTCGCAACGGTGCATACTCAGGGAGAACACTTTTATCTTGAAATTTTAGTGAGGGATCATCTTATAATGCTACCGTGAATCAAAGCAAAATAAGATGCATAAAGGATTAACATCACATGCAATCAATATAAGTGATATGATATGGCCATCATCATCTTGTGCTTGTGATCTCCATCTCCGAAGCACCGTGCTTGTGATCTCCATCTCCGAAGCACCGTCATGATCACCATCGTCACCGGCGCGACACCTTGATCTCCATCGTAGCATCGTTGTCGTCTCGCCAACTTATTGCTTTTACGACTATCGCTACCGCTTAGTGATAAAGTAAAACTATTACATGGCGATTGCATCTCATACAATAAAGAGACAACCATATGGCTCCTGCCAGTTGCCGATAACTCGGTTACAAAACATGATCATCTCATACAACACATTATATCACATCATGTCTTGACCATATCACATCACAACATGCCCTGCAAAAACAAGTTAGACGTCCTCTACTTTGTTGTTGCATATTTTACGTGGCTGCTACGGGCTTAGCAAGAACCGTTCTTACCTACGCATAAAAACCACAACGATAGTTTGTCAAGTTGGTGCTGTTTTAACCTTCGCAAGGACCGGGCGTAGCCACACTCGGTTCAACTAAAGTGAGAGAGACAGACACCCGCCGATCACCTTTAAGCAACGAGTGCTCGCAACGGTGAAACCAGTCTCGTGTAAGCGTACGCGTAATGTCGGTCCGGGCCGCTTCATCTCACAATACCGCTGAACCAATGTATGACATGCTGGTAAGCAGTATGACTTATATCGCCCACAACTCACTTGTGTTCTACTCGTGCATAGCATCAACGCATAAAACCTGGCTCTGATACCACTGTTGGGGAACATAGTAATTTCAAAAAATTTCCTACGCACACGCAAGATCATGGTGATGCATAGCAACGAAAGGGGAGAGTGTTGTCCACGTACCCTCGTAGACCGACAGCGGAAGCGTTATCACAACGCGGTTGATGTAGTCGTACGTCTTCATGATCCGACCGATCAAGTACCGAACGTACGGCAGCTCCGAGTTCTACACACGTTCAGCTCGATGACATCCCTCGAACTCTGATCTAGCCGAGTGTTGAGTGAGAGTTTCGTCAGCACGACGGCGTGGTTCGTCGTGCTGACGATGATGATGTTCCACCGACGCAGGGCTTCGCCTAAGCTCCGCAACGGTATTATCGAGGTGTAATTTGGTGGAGGGGGCACCGCACACGGCTAAGAGATCTCAAGGATCAATTGTTGCGTCTCTGGAGTGCCCCCTGCCCCCGTATATAAAGGAGCAAGGGGGAAGCAGCCGGCCAAGGGGAGAGGCGCGCCATAGGGGGGAGTCCTACTCCCACCGGGAGTAGGACTCCTCCTTTCCTTGTGGGAGTAGGAGAAGGGAAGGGGGAAGGAGAAAGAAGGAAGGGTGCGCCCACCTTCCCTAGTCCAATTCGGACCAGACCATGGGGAGGGGTGCGGCCACCTTTTGAGGCCTTTCTCTCCTTTCCCGTATGGCCCATTAAGGCCCAATACGAATTCCCGTAACTCTCCGGTACTCCGAAAAATACCCGAATCACTCGGAACCTTTCCGAAGTCCGAATATAGTCGTCCAATATATCGATTTTTACGTCTCGACCATTTCGAGACTCCTCGTCATATCCCCGATCTCATCCGGGACTCCGAACTCCTTTGGTACATCAAAACTCAATAAAACTGTCATCGTAACGTTAAGCGTGCGGACCCTACGGGTTCGAGAACTATGTAGACATGACCGAGACACGTCTCCGGTCAATAACCAATAGCGGGACCTAGATGCCCATATTGGCTCCCACATATTCTACGAAGATCTTTATCGGTCAGACCGCATAACAACATACGTTGTTCCATTTGTCACCGGTATGTTACTTGCCCGAGATTTGATCATCGGTATCTCGATACCTAGTTCAATCTCGTTACCGGCAAGTCTCTTTACTCGTTCCGTAATACATCATCCCCCAACTAAGTCATTAGTCACAATGCTTGCAAGGCTTATAGTGATGTGCATTACCGAGTGGGCCCAGAGATACCTCTCCGACAATTGGAGTGACAAATCCTAATCTCGAAATACGCCAACCCAACAAGTACCTTTGGAGACACCTGTAGAGCACCTTTATAATCACCCATTTACGTTGTGTCGTTTGGTAGCACACAAAGTGTTCCTCCGGTAAACGGGAGTTGCATAATCTCATAGTCATAGGAACATGTATAAGTCATGAAGAAAGCAATAGCAACATACTAAACGATCGAGTGCTAAGCTAACGGAATGGGTCAAGTCAATCACGTCATTCTCCTAATGAGGTGATCTCGTTAATCAAATGACAACTTATGTCTATGGCTAGGAAACATAACCATCTTTGATTAACGAGCTAGTCAAGTAGAGGCATACTAGTGACACTCTGTTTGTCTATGTATTCACACATGTATTATGTTTCCGGTTAATACAATTCTAGCATGAATAATAAACATTTATCATGATATAAGGAAATAAATAATACTTTATTATTGCCTCTGGGGCATATTTCCTTCAGGATGAACAGTAGCCCGTGGAGGGGTGGTTGAACAGGAGCCCGTGGAGAGGGCTGGTTGCACAGTGGCCGGTGGAGTAGCGCGTGGTGGAGGCTGGATGAACAGGAGCCTGTGAATGAACAGTCGCAGGTGGAGGCTGGAGGAGGTCGACGGTGGATGAACAGTAGCCCGTGGAGGCTGGAGGGGGTCGACGGTGGAGATGAACAGTATCCCGTGGAGTCCCGTTTTGCGGTACGCCACCCCCGTCCCGATGAACAGGACCCCCGTTTCGACCGTAGCGCTCCAACACAAGTCCGTTTCCTCCATTTTGCGGTACGCCACACCCCTCCGGATCAACAGGACCCCCGTTTCGACCGTAGGAGGTCCGTTTCCTCCGTTTTGCGGTACGCCAGACCCCTCCCGATGAACAGGATCCTGTTTCGAACGTGGCCGGTCGAACACAAGGCCGTTTCCTCCGTTCTGTGGTACGCCAGGCCTCGTTTCCATCGGCTGTTCCGTCCAAGCCCTCCCGATGAACACGATGACACATTCCGTTCCGACCCAGCCGGTTGGCTCCCCATGAACACGACGGCGCAGTTTCTCCGTTCCGACCCAGCCATGTACACGAGCCCTGGCCGTACGTATGCGCGAGTAGGCGTTCGAGACCCTGCCCGGATGTACGTACATGGCCGTATTTTCTTTCTTGCACACTTGCCGCTGTACGTACGTGTACATGCTATGTGTGCGCCTCTACTACGACACGTGCGTGCCTCTACATCGACCAGTATGTACGTACACGTTTGCGACCAGAATGGCAATGCTACGTACGCTTTGACCAGTGGGTCCCGACTGTCAGGCACTTCCTTGCGTGCGAAGATGTAGCTGGTGGGTCCCAGCAGTCAGGGGGCGAATCGTTTTTTTGCCCGGACGCACTTTCTTGCATGCGAAAATATGTAGCTGGTGGGTCCCAGTAGTCAGGGGGAAACGTTTTTTTTGTGAAATAGGGTGGCCCGTCCGGTGGGTCCCCGCTGTCAGGTGGAGGAATAATTATTTTGCGCGTAATAAGGAGGCACTTCCTTGCTACGGCTGTGGACCCAGCTGTCAGCCTCTTCACGTATAGTCCACGTCTGATGGAAGCGTTCCTTGACCACGTTGACCACGCCGCGCCGAGAGCACCAGGGCGGTGGACGATGGCGAGGCCTAGGAAGGGGACGACGCGGAGCCGGGGAAGACGCGGCAGTGGATGCCCACGCGTAGAGGAGTATGAGGGTTCACTGGTTCGCTGCGGTGTGAGGCTGCCGTCGCCGCAGAATAACAGGGGGTGTGGGTGAGTAGAGGGATGGCTTGGCCAGCGGTGGGAGTAGTAGGGGGCGGTGAGGCCTCTGTCGCATCGCAGCCAGCCACGGGAGGCAGGAGCACGAGGCACGACCGGCGCTGGTTTGGGCGGCTGGAGTAAGAAGACCAGAGGTTGAAGAAGCACTACGGCCGTTGGATGGACATCGTACGGTCACTGAAGCTAGAATCATGCATATTGACTAAGTTGACAAAGCCCTCCATCCCCGTCAACTTAGGAGGCCCACAAGTCAGCCTGCCACTATACTGGGTCCCAGCTAGCAGGAGGAGTATTCATTTTTGTGTGTGTAATAAGGAGGCACTTCCTTGCGTGCGAAGATATAGCTGGTGGGTCCAAGGTGCCAGCGGCGGTAACGTTTTTTTCTTGAAATACAGAGGCCCTTTCGGTGGGTCCCAGATGTCAGGTGGAGAAATCATTATTTTGCGCGTAATAAGGAGGCATTTCCTTGCGTGTGGCCGTGGACCCAGCTGTCAGCCTCTCCACGTACAGTCCACTTCAGATGCATGTCGGTCGTTGACCATGTTGACCAGGCCGCGCCGAGAGCAGCAAGGCGGTGGACGACGGTGAGGCCTAGGAAGGGAACGACACGGAGGCAGGGAAGACTCGACAGTTTTTTCCCACGCGGAGGGGAGTACGACTGTACGAGGGTTTACTGGTTCGTCTACCGTCGCCGGAGAATAACAGCAGGTGTGGGTGAGTAGAGGGATGGCTAGGCCAGCGATGGGAGTACGGTGGGGCGGTGAGGCCTGCGCGGCAGCACAGCCGGCCGCGGGGAGGAGGGAGCAGGCAGTCCCGCCGGCGCTTGTTTCAGCGGTTGGAGTAGGAAGAGCAGAGATTGAAGAAGCACGACGGCCATTGGATGGACATCCAACAGTCACTGCTTGTGCGTCAACCTTTTTTTAGGAAAGCCTCAAATCTGCGGAAAACATCATACAACCCATCTGCCATTATTTCTAATAATTTACAGCCCATTTGCTAATTCTTAAGGTTTTTTGGAGCCCATATTCTTTTTGTTAGCATTACAGCCCATATTGTGGCCACGGTTAAAAATTATACGAAATTTTGCATATTTCTGTGCGGTCCGAACTGTTTTTAATCCCGAAATTTCGAGTCACATTCAAACTGATTTAAAAATAAATGTATATCAATATAAAATCCAACAAATTGTCCACGCATAAAAATCAATGCAATTTAAAATCTCGAAATGAAAAAAAGAAATTTGAAACTAATTGCCGGTTTGATGTGTTTTAAAAATGTACAACCCATTTCTCATTACTGATAGGCCATTTTCTCGGCCAGCCGAATGAAGCTCTCCTTGTCTTGAAAGATTTGCAGCCCAACAGGCCTGACAAAGCGACTTACTTGGCAAATCACAAAAAACTGGGATGTGGCCGTGGACCCAGCTGTCAGCCTCTCCACGTACAGTACTCTTCCGATGGAAGTCGGTCATTGACCACATTGACCATGCCGCGCCGAGAGCACCAAGGCGGTGGACGACGGCGAGGCCTAGGAAGGGGACGACGTGGAGCCGGGGAAGACGTGGCAGTGGATGCCCACGCAGAGAGGAGTACGAGGGTTCACTGGATCGGCTGCCGTCGCCGCAGAATAACAGGGGTGTGGGTGAGTGGAGAGATGGCCTGGCCAGCGGTGGGAGTAGTATGGGGGCGGTGAGGCCTCCGCGGCAGCACAGCCGGCCACGGGAGGCAGGAGCAGGCGGCACAACCGGCGCTGCTTTGGGCGGCTTGAGCAAGAAGACCAGAGGTTGAAGAAGCACTAAGGCCGTTGGATGGACATCGTACGGTCACTGGAGCTAGAATCATTCATATTGACTAAGTTGACAAAGCCCTCCGTCCCCGTCAACTTAGTAGGCCCACAAGTCAGCCTCCCACAGTGGTGGGTCCCAGCTGGTGATACGTCTCCAACGTATCTATAATTTTTGATTTTTCCATGCTATATTATATTCTGTTTGGACATTATTGGGCTTTATTATACACTTTTATATTATTTTTGGGACTAACCTATTAACCGGAGGCCCAGCCCAGAATTGCTGTTTTTGCCTATTTCAGAGTTTCGCAGAAAAAGAATATCAAATGGAGTCCAAACGGAATGAAACCTTCGGGAACGTGATTTTCGAAAGGAACGTGATCCAGAGGACTTGGACCCTACGTCAAGACATCAACCAGGAAGGCACGAGGTAGGGGGGCGCGCCTACCCCCCTGGGCGCGCCGTCCACCCTCGTGGGCTCCATGTTGCTCCACCGACGTACTTCTTCCTCCTATATATATACCTACGTACCCCCAAACTACCAGATACGGAGGCAAAAACCTAATTCCACCGCCGCAACCTTCTGTACCCGTGAGATCCCATCTTGGAGGCAAAAACCAGATACGGAGGCCTTTTTCGGAGCTCCGCCGGAGGGGGCATCGATCACGGAGGGCTTCTACATCAACACCATAGCCTCTCCGATGATGTGTGAGTAGTTTACCTCAGACCTTCGGGTCCATAGTTATTAGCTAGATGGCTTCTTCTCTCTTTTTGGATCACAATACAATGTTCTCCCCCTCTCTTGTGGAGATCTATTCGATGTAATCTTCTTTTGCGGTGTGTTTGTTGAGACCGATGAATTGTGGGTTTATGATCAAGTTTATCTATGAACAATATTTGAATCTCCTCTGAATTCTTTTATGTATGATTGGTTATCTTTGCAAGTCTCTTTGAATTATCAGTTTGGTTTGGCCTAATAGATTGATCTTTCTTGCAATGGGAGAAGTGCTTAGCTTTGGGTTCAATCTTGCGGTGTCCTTTCCCAGTGACAGTAGGGGCAGCAAGGCACGTATTGTATTGTTGCCATCGAGGATAACAAGATGGGGTTTATATCATATTTCTTGAGTTTATCCGTCTACATCATGTCATCTTGCTTAAAGCGTTACTCTGTTCTTATGAACTTAATACTCTAGATGCATGCTGGATAGCGGTCGATGTGTGGAGTAATAGTAGTAGATGCAGGCAGGAGTCGGTCTACTTGTCTCGGATGTGATGCCTATATACATGATCATACCTAGACATTCTCCTAATTATGCTCAATTCTGTCAATTGCTCAACAGTAATTTGTTCACCCACCGTAATACTTATGCTCATGAGAGAAGCCACTAGTGAAACCTATGGGCCCCAGGTCTATTTTCCATCATATTAATCTCCCGACAACAAGCTATTTCTGGCGCCGTTTTTATTTTGTTTTCTTTACGTTGCATCTTTATCATAAAAATACCAAAAATATTATCTTATCATATCTATCAGATCTCACTCTCATAAGTGACCGTGAAGGGATTGACAACCCCTTTATTGCGTTGGTTGCGAGGATTTATTTGTTTGTGTAGGTGCGAGGGACTCGTGCGTGGCCTCCTACTGGATTGATACCTTGGTTCTCAAAAACTGAGGGAAATACTTACGCTACTTTGCTGCATCACCCTTTCCTCTTCAAGGGAAAACCAACGCAGTGCTCAAGAGGTAGCAAGAAGGATTTCTGGCGCCGTTGCAATTGTTTCCTATTATTCTTGGTAGACCTTTCCTTAGAATGATCGGTGCAATTATTGATATGAAGGAAGGAAATATTAGATTCCAATTTCCGTTAAGGAAAGGCATGGAACATTTTCCTAGAAAGAAAATAAAATTACCTTATGAATCTATTATGAGAGGCACTTATGGATTGCCTACCAAAGATGGAAACACCTAGATCTATCCTTGCTTTTATGCCTAGCTAGGGGCGTTAAACGATAGCGCTTGTTGGGCGGCAACCCAATTTTATTTTTAGTTTTTGCTTCTTTTTAGGAATAAATATTTGTTCTAGCCTCTGGTTAGATTTTTTTTATGTTTTAATTAGTGTTTGTGCCAAGTTTAACCTATAGGATCTTCTTGGATGATAGTTATTTGATATTGCAGAAAATTCCAGAAACTTTCTGTTCACGAAAATAATTGTTAAAAATCACCAGAAATTGATAAAATATTGATTCTAATTGCTGCTGATCAATAAACAAATTGTCTAGGTCGTCCTATTTTGGCGGAATTTTTGGAGTTCCAGAAGTTTGTGTTAGTTACAGATTACTACAGACTGTTCTGTTTTTGACAGATTCTGTTTTTCGTGTGTTGTTTGCTTATTTTGATGAATCTATGGCTAGTAAAATAGTTTATAAACCATAGAGAAGTTGGAATACAGTAGGTTTAACACATATATAAATAAATAATTAGTTCATTACAGTACCTTGAAGTGGTGTTTTGTTTTCTTTCGCTAACGGAGCTCACGAGATTTTCTGTTAAGTTTTGTGTTGTGAAGTTTTCAAGTTTTGGGTAAAAGATTTGATGGATTATGGAACAAGGAGTGGCAAGAGCCTAAGCTTGGGGATGCCCAAGGCACCCCAAGATAATCTAAGGACACCAAAAAGCCAATGCTTGGGCATGCCCCGGAAGGCATCCCCTCTTTCGTCTACTTCCATCGGTAACTTTACTTGGAGCTATATTTTTATTCACCACATGATATGTGTTTTGCTTGGAGCGTCTTGTATGATTTGAGTCTTTGTTTGTTAGTTTTCCACAATCATCTTTGCTGTAGACACCTTTTGAGAGAGACACACATGATTCAGAATTTATTAGAATACTCTATGCGCTTCGCTTATATCTTTTGAGCTATATAGTTTTTGCTCTAGCGCTTCACTTATATCTTTTAGAGTACGGTGGTGGATTTGTTTTATAGAAACTATTGTTCTCTCATGCTTCACTTATATTATTATGAGAGTCTTAAACAGCATGGTAATTTGCTTAAATAATCCTAATATGCTAGGTATTCAAGACTAGTAAAAACTTTCTTATGAGTGTGTTGAATACTAAGAGAAGTTTGATGCTTGATGATTGTTTTGAGATATGGAGGTAGTGATATTAAAGTTGTGCTAGTTGAGTAGTTGTGAATTGGAGAAATACTTGTGTTGAAGTTTGCAAGTCCCGTAGCATGCGCGTATGGTAAACGTTATGTAACAAATTTGAAACATGAGGTGTTCTTTGATTGTCCTCCTTATGAGTGGCGGTCGGGGACGAGCCATGGTCTTTTCCTACCAATCTATCCCCCTAGGAGCATGCGCGTAGTTCTTGGTTTTTGATGACTTGTAGATTTTTGCAATAAGTATGTGAGTTCTTTTTGACTAATGTTGAGTCCATGGATTATACGCACTCTCACCTTTCCATCATTGCTAGCCTCTTCGGTACCGTGCATTGCCCTTTCTCACATTGAGAGTTGGTGCAAACTTCGCCGGTGCATCCAAACCCCGTGATATGATACGCTCTTTCACACATAAACCTCCTTATATCTTCCTCAAAACAGCCACCATACCTACCTATTACGGCATTTCCATAGCCATTCCGAGATAAATTGCCATGCAACTTTCCACCGTTCCGTTTATCATGACACGTTCATCATTGTCATATTGCTTTGCATGATCATGTAGTTGACATAGTATTTGTGGCAAAGCCACCATTCATAATTCTTTCACACATGTCACTCTTGATTCATTGCATATCCCGGTACACCGCCGGAGGCATTCATATAGAGTCATACTTTGTTCTAGTATCGAGTTGTAATCATTGAGTTGTAAATAAATAGAAGTGTGATGATCATCATTTTCTAGAGCATTGTCCCAAGTGGGAAAAAATAAAAAAAAAGAGAAAGGCCATAAAAAAAGAAGAAGGCCCAAAAAAGAGAGAAAAAGAGAGAAGGGACAATGTTACTATCCTTTTTACCACACTTGTGCTTCAAAGTAGCACCATAATCTTCATGATAGAGAGTCTCTTGTTTTGTGACTTTCATATACTAGTGGGAATTTTTCATTATAGAACTTGGCTTGTATATTCCAACAATGAGCTTCCTCAAATGCCCTAGGTCTTCGTGAGCAAGCAAGTTGGATGCACACCCACTTAGGCTGCGTTTGGCTGCTCAGTATTTTTGGAGTTTTATAAGAATACCATGGTTTTTGTAGAAACCACGGTTTTAAATACTTTGACATGTTTGGCTTCGACAAATACTTTAGTTTTACAAACCGGAGTATACCGAAAACCATGGTTTTCTTGCTGTATCTAAAAAAGAGGTCTCAACCTCTTTTTTGTAAACTGAGAAACACTCGCTCGACTCCATCTTCTTCCAGTCCTCCTCACCCATCTCTTCCGCAGCCACTAAATTAAGATTACCAAGCTTGACTACTCTGCTGTTGATCTCTTCAATCGTTGACAATTGTTCTAGTGCAACAAGAAGCAGTCTATACATTAGATAGTACTAGAGGTTCGGTCCTATCTCGGATGGTGCGTGTACATTAGACCCTGGAGTAGATCGATTGTTACTTGGAGCAAAGTTATACACAGCAGCTAAGCTAGCTAGCCCATCGATTCCATGTGGCCAGAGATACAAGATTACTCAACAACATATCCGCATCTAGAGGATGTTTGCGTGAATGACAAGGCTATAGGCATGCATCAGCTGTTAATTAGCACAAGCTGATCAAGTCATTTTGTATAACTCTTTTGCTGTAGCTCAATTTGGTTCAGCTAGCTATATCTAGGATTATCCATGCAACGAGTGGTCAAAACCAAGAAACTAAGAAAAACTGCACTTGCCAAACATCTCTATAGTTTTGCTAAAACTGAGAAAAACTGCGGTTTTTTGAAACTGAAGTATTCATTGCCCACGCATTGGAATACCGAGGTTTTCAATTACCATGGTTTTGGAAAAAACGTGTTGCCAAACTAGGCCTTAGTTTCTTTTGTTGAGTTTTCATGCATTTATAGCTCTAGTGCATCCGTTGCATGGCAATCCCTACTCCTTGCATTAACATCAATCGATGGGCATCTCCATAGCTCATTGATTAGCCTCATTGATGTGAGACTTTCCCCTTTTTTGTCTTCTCCACATAACCCCATCATTATATTCTATTCCACCCATAGTGCTATATCCATGGCTCACGCTCATGTATTGCGTGAAGGTTGAAAAAGTTTGAGATTACTAAAGTATGAAACAATTGCTTGGCTTGTCATCGGGGTTGTGCATGATGATAGCATTCTTGTGTGACGGAAATGGAGCATGACTAAACTATATGATTTTGTAGGGATAAACTTTCTTTGGCCATGTTATTTTGAGAGGACATAATTGCTTAGTTAGTATGCTTGAAGTATTATTACTTTTATGTCTATATTGAACTTTTATCTTGAATCTTTCAGATCTGAATATTCATACCACAATTAAGAAGAATTACATTGAAATTATGCCAAGTAGCATTCCACATCAAAAATTCTGTTTTTATCATTTACCTACTCCAGGACGAGCAGGAATTAAGCTTGGGGATGCTTGATACATCTCCAACGTATCTATAATTTTTGATTGTTCCATGTTATATTATATTCTGTTTTGGACATTATTGGGCTTTATTATACACTTTTGTATTATTTTTGGGACTAACCTATTAACCGGAGGCCTAGCCCAGAATTGCTGTTTTTTGCCTATTTCAGAGTTTTGCAGAAAAAGAATATCAAACAGAGTCCAAACGGAATGAAACCATCGGGAACGTGATTTTCGGAACGAACGTGATCCAGAGGACTTGGACCCTACGTCAAGACATCAACCAGGAAGGCACGAGGTAGGGGCGCGCTTACCCCCCTGGGCGCGCCCTCCACCCTCGTGGGCTCCACGTTGCTCCACCGACGTACTTCTTCCTCCTATATATACCTACGTACCCCCAAACTACCAAATACGGAGCCAAAAACCTAATTCCACCGCCGCAACCTTCTGTACCCGTGAGATCCCATCTTGGGGCCTTTTCCGGAGCTTCACCGGAGGGGGCATCGATCACGGAGGGCTTCTACATCAACACCATAGCCTCTCCGATGATGTGTGAGTAGTTTACCTCAGACCTTCGGGTCCATAGTTATTAGCTAGATGACTTCTTCTCTCTTTTTGGATGTCAATACAATGTTCTCCCCCTCTCTTGTGGAGATCTATTCGATGTAATATTCTTCTGCGGTGTGTTTGTTGAGACCGATGAATTGTGGGTTTATGATCAAGTTTATCTATGAACAATATTTTAATCTTCTCTGAATTCTTTTATGTATGATTGGTTATCTTTGCAAGTCTCTTCGAATTATCAGTTTGGTTTGGCCTACTAGATTGATCTTTCTTGCAATAGGAGAAGTGCTTAGCTTTGGGTTCAATCTTGCGGTGTCCTTTCCCAGTGACAGTAGGGGCAACAAGGCACGTATTGTATTGTTGCCATCGAGGATAACCAGATGGGGTTTATATCATATTGCATGAGTTTATCCCTCTACATCATGTCATTTTGCTTAAAGCGTTACTCTGTTCTTATGAACTTAATACTCTAGATGCATGCTGGATAGCGGTCGATGTGTGGAGTAATAGTAGTAGATGCAGGCAGGAGTCGGTCTACTTGTCTCAGACGTGATGCCTATATACATGATCATACCTAGATATTCTCACAATTATGCTCAATTCTGTCAATTGCTCAACAGTAATTGTTCACCCACCGTAATACTTATGCTCATGAGAGAAGCCACTAGTGAAACCTATGGCCCCCCGGTCTATTTTCCATCATATTAATCTCCCGACAACAAGCTATTTCTGGCGCCATTTTTATTTTGTTTTCTTTGCTTTGCATCTTTATCATAAAAATACCAAAAATATTATCTTATCATATCTATCAGATCTCACTCTCGTAAGTGATCGTGAAGGGATTGACAACCCATTTATTGCGTTGGTTGCAAGGATTTATTTGTTTGTGTAGGTGCGAGGGACTCGTGCGTGGCCTCCTACTGGATTGATACCTTGGTTCTCAAAAACTGAGGGAAATACTTACACTACTTTGCTGCATCACCCTTTCCTCTTCAAGGGAAAACCAACGCAGTGCTCAAGAGGTAGCAGCTGGCAGGGGGTATTCATTTTTTTGTGCACCATAAGGAGGCACTTCCTTGCGTGCGAAGATATAGTTGGTGGGTCTGACCTGTCAGCGAAGGGAACGTTTTTTTTCGCGAAATACAGAGGCCCTTCCGGCGGGTCCCAGATGTCAGGTCAAGGAATCATTATTTTGCGCGTAATAATGAGGCATTTCCTTGTGTGCAGCCGTGGACCCAATTGTCAGCCTCTCCACGTACAGTCCACTTCCGATGGATGTCGTTCGTTGACCACGCCATGCCGAGAGCACCAGGGCGGTGGACAACGGCGAGGCCTACGAAGGGAACGACACGGAGCTGGGGAAGACACCCAAGTGGCTGCCCACGCGGTGGAGAGTACGAGGGTTGACTGGTTCGGCTGCCGTCGCCGGAAAATAACAGGAGGTGTGGGTGAGTAGAGGGATAGACAGGCCAGGGATGCGAGTATATGATGGGGCCGTGAGGCCTGCCCGGCAGCACAACCGGCCACGGGAGGCGGGAGCAAGCGGTTCCGACGGCGCTGGTTTGGGCGGCTGGGGCAGGAAGATCAGAGACTGCAGAAGCACGATTGCCGTTAGATTGACATCTAACGGTCTGACGCTGGTAGTGTCGATTGTTGACTAAGTTTCTTTTTTGATAAACCTTGTGTACGCATGAACTTAGTAGGCCCACAAGTCATCCTCCAAATCTGTGGCAGACAACATAGAGCCCATTTGCTAATTCTTATACATAATTTATTACAGCCCATTTTCTGCCCAGGACGGTCAAAAAATTCAACCTTATTTTGCATATTTCGGTGGAGTCCGAACTTTTGTAATCCCGAAATGATAAACATTTTTTAAGAACTTATTGATTTGCCAAAAAAATCATTTTGTTTTTGTAAGCAAATAAGACGTGGGGCAATTGAGTTGGTTTAAGGGAAACCCAGTGGTAAAAAAAATCAGCGCTGGAGGGAAAACAACAACAAAAATAAGGATGTAAATATGAAAAGTGAATTTTATGTATTTCAATATAATGATACGTGTATATGAACTAGTAAAACTATAGGTAGAGATTAGAAAACGGATGTAGGACATGCGTTTCAAGAGGAAAATAGAACTGGGCTGTGTGTTTGATTCAGTAAAAAAAGCGCCTGCGGATGTTGTAAGACAAAATATAACTAACGCTGGCGGGCCAGAGGCCAGTAGATACCTGCTGGATCTTTGTGCCCCATTGTCGTCATGGGCTGGGCCTGTTAAAAACAAAACCAAGCCTGGGCAGTCTACAGCCCAGTTGAAACTTGCTCGACCTGAAAAAACAATATACGTGCTCAATAAACGAGAGAATTCTGCAAGCACAGACTGATAACTGGGATGTAGCAGGGATATTGTTTTTTCATTGTGATAATAAGAGCATGTACTTGTTTCGAAAAATTTGGAGAACTGGGAATTCGAACGGCAGGTGCTTATGCTACCCATCAAATAAAAATCAGGTGCCTGAAAATTCATTTAGAAACAAATGATTCAACTTTATATCCACGTCGACCCTCGGCATGATGGTTGGAAGCAAATGCCAAGTTCATACCAAAAGATCGTTAACAACAATACCAACTTGCGGACGACAAGGTAGTACAAGTACCAATACCAAACTAACTTATAATCTTTTTACTCCTGGCCCTAGTGTTCGTCTGGTAGAAAATCTTGCAGAGGACCAGCTCCCGCTCCTTCTCTTGCTCCAGGTCCCCGAGGTGGTACTGGTGCATCACCCAGTTGGTCCGCTAGTCGAAGTTCTTGTTGGTGTGCAGCACCAGAACCTTTTTGCTGCCCGTCTGCCGGCTGTTGACCATCACCGGAAAGGTATTGCCGGTGTTGTGCCACATCGCGTGCATGCCGCACTCCGACTGTATCTTGCGACGCGTCCACGTGCCCCTTTCGAACGCCCTGGAATTGCGCTGGAAGAAATGCTTGCTTAGGCCACTCAGTGTGATACCTGCAGTATTGTCGAATACAGGTGTTAGTGTACGTAGTTGGCATTTTCATAACATCTTTGGCATGTTGCAGTCACTTGTTTCACTTTTTATTAACTGTAAAATTGTAATTGCTTCACCAGGTCTGCGCCTAAAAAGAAAAATAGAGCTATAAACAAAGGAATATGTTTGTGCAAGTAGACAGCCGATCGGTGTCTTACCTGGAAGTTTCTCAGGATGGGTGTAGCATATGCCGTTCTCGCTGTCGATGGTTGGTATGAACAAATCGATGAGAGGGTGAGATCTCGCGCTGTCAGCACTCACTTTGGCCTCAAGGTGCTCGATCAGCTCCTGATCCGTGGGATCGAACTTGACGCCAGCCGGCGGCACTGGCCAATCCTTCTTTGACTTGCATGGGTTAATTCCAGTTATATGGTACTCAATGTATGATCAATCGACTGTTTTAAGTGAATGATGAAAGATTTCGACAGATAAGTGGTACTCCAGATCTGAAGTCTAGAATACCCGAACACGCTGCCGGGATTCTTGTGTCACCTCACGCGCAGTGTGTTGTCACGTCAATTCAATGTGTGGACATGATGAATAATTTGACCGAGGTATAGTAGTACTGCTACTGTACTACTTACTAGTCGTATTTAGTGTCACATTTTAACCATAGGTTTAACTAACAAGTACGCACTTGAAGCCTAAGTGATATATATATACTGCACATCATCTCCATCATCATTATCAGTACATCCTGCCCAGGTGAGTTAGGATGCACTTGATCCCAGAAAGGTATCTATCCTTCAAACTAGAGGAGTGCTTCAAACTAACAACAGTACATAATATCCAACAAAAGAGGGTCGTGCTACAGCAGCAGAATACATGGCTCAGTCTACATATCAGTACGAATCAAGTTGTGCATATTTGCTGTTGGCATGAACCACATCGCCGCATGTCGGGTTTGCAAAAGCCATCCATCGCATGGAAGCTTGATGCCTTTCACACACTGAAGATTATCTGGCAACAAGCTGTGTCGACGAATCTCTGGAGATGGTGATTCATGAAACCCTAGGTATGATGTGTAAACACAGTCCCCCCCTGGCGAATGTAAGTTACATAGCATGGTAATCATCGCCGGTGATATGATCGATGATTGGTTGGATGATCGGATAATTAAGCCGGAGGAACATGGAGTGGTTGCCGAGGCTGTAAACCCGCCTCCAGTTGAATACGCCTGGCCAAACGGAGCTGGGATCTTTCTCGAACACGAAGCAGCCATAGTCATCAATGTCACGAACGCCCCAGGTATTGTACTGCATGTGGTTTGATGAAATGGTTTGGTCAATTTGGTACGTGCAAATGAGCATCAAATGACCACCGTCAGCTGAACGAGCGATAAACCACCACCCATCGGCTGGTATGATTCCAGGTCCTGGAATCATGAAGGCCGGCACATTTGCGTCAGCTGCAACAATTCAAATTGGAGACCAAAAGGACAAAAATAAACAATCATGTTCAGAGTATGTGTGGAATTATGATTATTATAACAGTGACACATATCATAGACAGAGAATTGCAATGCCGTGGTCATACTCATATCCCAAGTTAAAAAAATAAGCCAATGGCTTTGATATTCTAGAAATATATCATGGTTCAAACATCATGTAACAATGAGAGGAAAACATATATGACAGGGCCCAGTCATATTCTACCATAGCACTTACTACAGTTATCATATCAACTCTAAGCAATAACATGCGTTGTTATAAAAATCCTGGAAATGAGAGTAACATATAGCAATCATGAGGTTATACTCATAATATGTATTCTAAAAATCATTAGATACCAATTGTTCTCATATCAACACTAACAATAACATGTGTGGTCATAAAAATCTAGGAAATGAGAGGAACATATAGCAATGATGTGGTTATAGACATACTATATATTCTAAATTTGTAACAATGAACAGGCAATCGTATTCTTAAGGTAAAGATGAGATGAGATAGAACAATTACACGACGATAGATTCCACCAGTATAGGCAGCCAATCTGTGCGTCGACCGCATAAACGATGCCATCATGCACTATAGCATCATACAGAAGTGTTGGGTAAGGAGGATCGACGAATGAGCCATAACCATGTATGGCGACCGGATTCCAGATAGACTAATCCCATGTTGAACACGGCAATGAGCTTGTAATCCATGTAGTCTTCTGATGGTGTGGGCACTTTGCAGATTACAACCTTCAGCAAACAGAGGTCGAGCCAAAAGCTCGACGTGTCTCTTGCGTAGTAGGCAGGAGTGTCCGGCGGGACGCGAGGCTCGATGGCGACGGTATCCAAAGATGGAAGGGTGATCTCTTGCTGGGTGTAGATATCCACGAGACGCCAAAGACTACCAGATTGGTGGATGAGGACGACCAGTTGGCCTTCATGCCCGCCTAGTAGTGGCCGCGCATGAAGGACAAGTGGACGGGTAGTGGTAGCATGTCGAGGGGCACCACGGCAACCTTCGTAGGATCGTCAAGTCGGTGTCTGGGCCACCTGCAAGGATCGGGCATCAGCAAGCAGGGTGTCTTGAAAAGAGCCGGCCGGTTGCTGACGAGTAGATGGTAAAAAGACACCGAGCATGCGGCCAGACGGACGGTGCTGAGTAGGTCCATACGATTACAGTTCTGCTCCAAGAGAACATCAGGGAGGGAATTCCAATCGCGGCTCTGCGTGTCAGTCGGTTCTGCCATTGGGGTTTTCGGTGCCTGCGAGCCAGCGGGGAAGTGGATTCAGGCGGGCGAGCGAAGAAGCTTCTCCTCGTGTGGCCGAGCAGTGAGCGGGGGGATATGGTACACGTGAGCTACCAAGGAAGATAGCGCGGGCGGGCGAGCTGAGAGCGGGGGGAAATGGTGTGCGACCGACGATGGGGAATAGAGGAGGAAGAAGAAGAGAGGAGGAAGAATAGTGGAAGACGGGGAAGAAACTGCATTAAATCTCAATTCTACTACTACTACCAGGATATACCGTCCTTCGGAGTGTAAATAGTTACACCGATGACATATGTGTCTACCACAAGAGGGCCCATATGTCAGTTAATGGAGGACAGAAGCGTTCTCTACTGGCAAACATGATGGCAGTACTGGGTAAGGCTGATTTAGTAACACCAACACGCTGGTTCAGCTTATTAATTATGTGTCCCACCTGCTGCGGCGTGTATTGTCACTTCACTGCGAAGACTAGTTGAATAGTTCTCTCTGACCGAGATGGGGAATAATGGATCGCGAAGACATCCTTTCTACATTACCCCTATGCCTCTATGCCCACTTCACTCATTTTACTCCGTACGTAGTCACTTGTTGAAATCTCTAGAAAGACAAATACTCCGTATTTGGGAACAGAGGGAGGATTTTACTCCGTATTTGGGAACAGAGGGAGTATCATTATATGAAGGGAACAGAGGAAGCTTGAAATATGAACAAGTCAATGGGAGGGAGTAAGCCCCATGCATGCATGCAACATGCAACACTCACACGTACACATGGACGCAGGCAACACTCACGCACCCATGCGGCACACAGCACACGACACAACACACACGCTCATGCTCAAGTGATCAACCTACTCCCTACGTCCGTGAAAGACTATACATTTAGAGATTTACACATTGACCAGGGCATGATTAACGCCCAAAAGTAGCAGACTTATGTGTGCATGCGACCATTGAGAGAAGAAGATTAAATGAAGGTCGTTGCATGCTGTAATTAAGGATAGACATGTAGCCTATACCTAGAGCACAAGTTGGTGCATTAGTCAATCAATATCGATTTAGATTAAAGGCTAAATCCGGAAAGGACGCAGTATGGACTAGTACTAGTACTGCTTTGAGTGTCCCGTCAACTCGCCGAACGAGGAGAAGCTTGCTTACTATGCCTCTCCCTCGCCCACGCGTGTGTTGGTTCGCAGGACGAGGAGAGGGTTTTGACTACAGCGCCCTCTCCCTCTCCCTCTCCCTCGCCCTCGCGGTGGACGTTCAGCAGTTCAAGCGGTGTCAGATTGCCAGAAGCATAATGTGTACTGTAGTATCATCATTGTTGGACCTTCCGAAGAGGCGAAGAGCCAAGTGCAAGGTTCACACGAGTACGAACTGTTGAACCTCCAGAAGAGGCAAAGAGCCAAGCGCAAGGTTTTATAGGAGTTGTCGTCCTAGTAGGAGCATACTACAACTATAGCGAACGATGCTACTGTATGATGCCGCCACGTCACGTATATCCAAAGTTGTGCCACCTTTTTTTTTCTCAAAGAGCGTGTTGGAGGCCGTGCAACAACCACACAAGTTGCACGTACACATAACACATTTACTAGTAATAAATTCTAAAGGAAAAATGGCAGTATGCCACACAAGTTCATCTCCAATTCATGTGATAAATTTGTGCACGACTAGTCTACATATATTCACAGCGCTACCGTTCACAATTTACCGTACTCCACTTACACGTTATAGATGGGCTACATGTCCTCGTCCAGGTTCCAGTCCCAGGTGTTCGTCATGGATGGCACGATCCATAGCGGTGGGCAACGGTAATCATTGTCGCAGCTTTCTACACTACAAAAAAATTACACTTCCGTGATGATACGTGTTTGTCACAGTAGGTCACGTTTTCTGTCATGCATGTACATCCATGACAAATTTATGACAGAATCAAGATAGCCATACCTGTGCTGTCGTAGAAGTGTTCCATGACATTACCAAAATTATCATCATGGAAGTGTCCACTTCCATGACGATAAATCGCGCGTCATAGAAGTGCTTTCGTCAAGGGTGACCGACACGTCGCATCCA
Organism: Aegilops tauschii subsp. strangulata; assembly: GCF_002575655.3. Classification (NCBI taxonomy): domain Eukaryota; kingdom Viridiplantae; phylum Streptophyta; class Magnoliopsida; order Poales; family Poaceae; genus Aegilops; species Aegilops tauschii. The sequence continues at coordinate 116,680,888 of NC_053041.3, forward strand.
CCGTAATGGAACGTCGTTAGGCTATCGGGTCGGTTTTTGGATCCGATAACCCGTTAACAGCCCCGACCAATGGGGATTTTCCACGTGTAAAATCATCATTGGCTGGAGGAAACACGTGTCGGCTCACCGTTGGGACAGATGTCATCCACTCATTGGACCCAAAGCGCCTATGATACGTCGACACATGGCACGGCCCAACAGAGGCCCATTCCTGTGAAAAGGCCGGCCCATTTGACTTGGTCAAATGGTGGCGGGCCGGCCCACGGCAAGCCTGCTAACGGCCTGTTCGCATATAGCCCATTTACAGCCCACTATCCCAGGGCCCGTTTACGGCCTATCCGAATTAGGCCTAGTAGCGTCATCTGGGCCGTCCAATATAATTCCAGCCCATTTTAACTTCGGGCTCATGTATAGCCCATGACGTCTTTCGGCCCATATGAGGCCCTTAGTAAACCTCGGCCCCTTAACGGCCCGTGGTAAAACTGGCCCGTAATGAACAGTGTATCACTTTATACCCATTAACGGCCCATTAATCCGTTGGGCCGTTTCCAGCCCATGATATCTTTCGGCCTTCTCAGGGCCCATTTATTCTTGGGCTCATTTCCAACATTCCGTTACTTAGGGCCCGTTACTGTAATTTTCTGCTTGTGGGCCAAATTCAGCCCGTGGTTACAGTCGGCACATTTGTTGCCCGTTAATACGTTGGGCCGTTTTCATGTCGAAAAAAAACCCGTTGGGCTGTTTTCATAGAGTTATCAAATACGACCGATAAACGGCCCGTTATTGTCCACGAATAGTACGGCCCATGATTGGCAAAATGATGATACGGCCCGTAGAAGGCCCATGGATCGTACGGCCCGTATAGAAGGCCAATGGATCCTACGGTCCGTAGAAGGCCCATGGATCCTACGACCCGTAGAAGGCCCATGGATCATACGGCCCGCATGAGGCCCATGGTTACAACAGTCCTTGTGTTGCCATGATTATTTTGGCCTAGTTTCCAAAAATAGGTTATTGTGGCCACTAGAAAAACACAGAAAAAGAACTGCAGTGACTACAAGCAAACAACTAAACAAGACAATAAGGAAATAAATAAGCAAGCAATTAACGCTAGCCTATTACAGCTATTACACATATTACATCCACTGGGCATCAAAGTTCGCCACCAGTGCAAATATAGGGAACAAAGTAGCATATTACATACACTGGCCGTCAAAATTGCCCACCAGTGCAAATAAACACGGCAGCAAACAAGAGCATAACTGAAACAACTTCAGAAGAGCTCAAGAAACGTGGTATCCACCATGCAGGCAATAAGCTTAGCAAGCTTATTAGCTTTGTCCTGTTTGGCGCTAAAATCCTCCAACGCTTGCTGTTGCACCAGAAAACATGCATCTGAATGCTCCAGGGACTGCCGCAGTCCTTCCACTTCTTGTCGCAGCACAGCTGATCGATGTCTTTCAGCTTGTAGTTGAGACTCAAGAAACCGAACTGATTCAGGCAGTGAGTTTCAATAGCTTGTGCAAGCGGTAGTGGCCAGTAACTCCAACACTTAACCAAGACAGGACTTTGGGGTTGTCTCACTGTCTTCGAGATAGTCTTCCTTAGCTGTTTTATCAGCTTTGTTGGAGACCAACAAGGATGTGTCACTATCCTGAATCTTATCAGCATTACTTCCTTTACCATTGCTTAATAAGGCACTCTTCCCCAATATTCTGTCAGCATTCTAATAGAAGAAACAAGCAGACACATAATAGTTTAGCATGTACTAGTATATGAAACTCATTTCGGTGAACCAGTTCATTAGTAAGGTGGACAGGATTAAACTACCAAGTCTTCTATTGCCAAGTACTAGTACATAATAAAAGCATCAAACAAACATATATCTATGTCCTATGGTCACTTCATTGTCTTGCCAAATAAAAATAGAGACACAGTTCAAATCATATCAGTTCAAGACAAAGCAGCAGTGAAAGAATACAAAGCGTGGGAAACTACACGGCACAACAAGATTTCAGATGGGTGCCATGGGTCTACATGTACAACAACAGTATTGGCTCTGTTGTGATGCTAGTAATGTGCATGATATGAGAAGTCAACTGTATACACAATTGAAATTGAAATCAACATAGCTATTGATAAGAGCAAGCCTGTTAAAGAAACATGCGTGAACATACCTGCTGTGCCATTGCAGTTTTGATTGGATCCTTCAATTTAAAAATAAGTTTGTATGAGTAAATACAGTGGTACCAGAGCAAAGCAGTAGGCACGATAGCAATCGTAGTTAAAAAAGGCGCGCCTAAGCGAGCGCTTAAGCGCGCCTAGGCTCTAGGCGTTGGCGAAATGCATTGCGCATAACTACGCTTAATCTGTGCATAACTGCGCATAAGCATGCGCTTTGGTCAGTAAAGCGCAAGGCGGTGGCAAAACACACAATTAACGCCTAGCGCTTTTTGAACTATGATAGCAATGGAATCTTAAATTAGAACAGTTGTTCTTCAGGTTTAGGCACTTGTTCTACATGAACAGAGTACATTAAGATGCAAGAATATAGTACTTCAAAATAGAAAATGAGCTCATAGACCTTACCACATTCTTGGTTCGGGACCAGTACAGAACAAGGCGGTCCCAGTCATCGTCCAGTAAATGTGTCTCAGGAGAACGTAAGGGAATTTGATGAGTTTCTTTGCCGGTGGAGTACGTTTTCTTCAGGTAATTCCGATACTGCCACCAAGCATTCTTGAAGATAGCAGAGGTATTAGCACAGGTTACCTCATCCAGAGTTTCCAAATCGGTCCTTCTCTATAGAGAAAAATGGGAAAATTTGCTGTATTATAACCATCATGGAGGTAGGATGTATGGGACAAAGCAAAGTAATTGCCATGAATAACATTACTTACACATAACTCCTGGACAAACACCTGCAACTGGCATTTTCCTTCATCTTCAGTATAATATTTCCAAGATGGGAAGATACGCACATACGATTTAACAACATCAAATGCGATAGATGCTAAACTACGACTAGCTGGTTGTGCTTCCTCCACAGGAATAGGCGTACTAACTGGTGGAGTTGGGGTTCGCCGTGGTAGTACTGGCCCTTTGGGCACTGGAGCTGCCTTACTAACTGCTCTTGTTTGGGAGCTCTGTGGTGGACATGGTGCTGTGTCAACAAGAACTGGGTTAGTATCTGCTGGGGTTAGATTGGGTGCAGCTGGTTCTCTATCCATCGCAGTAGGGGTACAATCTACGAGAGTTTGGGTTATGTGTGGTAGGGCTGGTTCTCGTGCATGTACAACCGGGGTGCTATCTCCACCAAGAGGTAGCACTATTTTATTTGAAGAACGTGTTTTTAGTCTGCTAGATGCTGGCATCACCCGCTCCAATTCAAATGGCTGATAAACAGGAAACATAATTGAATGTACAAACATTGTATGAGAGACAGATGCAATAGATAGTGTGGAAAAAAGAGGGCATGAAATAGTTGACATGTATATTGTTTAACTAAAACGGATAGCACGACATAATTTCACATATATGATGTCTATCTAAACTGGATAGCATAGCATAACATAATTCAAAGATATGATGAATAACTAAACAGGATCGCATGACATAATTCACCTACATGTTATCTAAGTAATCAGGATCGCATCATTTAATTCACATATGTGATTTATATGCTAAACAGAGGGCATTGGATATGATGTCTGCACTAAGAACATGGTGTTGAATATTGTGTATATGATGTCTAATCTATGCAATGCAAGACACCATATGCATGATATGAGCAGTATAACTGTGCCAAGTTAGAGCATACACCTCGGTGAGGGAATAGGACTGGTCATCTGCCTCTGAATCCATCTCTGAGGAGCTATCGGGACCCAACAAGAGATCTGCTTCGACAGGTAGCACCGTCTGGTCTGGAGGCCTTGTTTTCACTCCAGATTTTTCAATCTCCCACCCAAATGGCTGATTCACAGGAAGAGTAGTTTAATGTACAAACATTGTCAACAAATGGAAATGTAATGAAGAAAAGGATGTGCAAGATATCATTCAAATATATGATGCCTAGTTAAACAGGATGGCATTGCACATTTCACGTATATTATGGATGGCTAAAGGACATGAGACTGCACAATTCCCATATATGATATAGAAACTAAACAGGTGGCATTACAGAACATGTCTAAACTAAGCAGATGACATATATGATGTCAAAAGTAGGCACTGCAAGGCAACATATGCATGATATGACTAACATCATCATGCCAAGGTAGAGCAAACACCTTGGGGGGGTAAATAGGAGTGGTCAGCGGCGTCTGAATCCGCCTCAGAACAGATATCTTCCTCTGGATTACAATCTGGAGAGGGGTGGGCAGGGTTTGCCATTGAACCCACCATGGAGCAATGTCTGCATGACATTGTATTGCCGAGCAAAACTCTTCTCTTCTTCTCTACATGTTCAGCATGACTGTGTACAGTATCTGACATGCATACGAAAAAAATATGGTGAGATTATGTAAGGAGAGCATGCAGAAATTTAGAGTGATGGTAACAACCAGTGGATGGATCCAAAAATAATGATAGCAGGCTGATGATTGCTTTAATTTAATAAAAAGACAGATGATGATTGCTTTACTATTTGTTTCCCACCCAAGATGAACAACATAGGCATACCCTAGGTGAACTAGATATTAGACAGAGATACTATTCATTGCTTCCTCGATATGTGCCGTAAGACGTCAAGGCTGAAGCAGCCCCGGTGAGCCGTAAGACGTCAAGGCTGAAGCAGCACAAGACAGACATTGTCAAACTCAAGTGGGATTCTAATAGCATCTCCAATAGATGATGTAAAATAGATGTAAAATTTACATTACCAAAAACCACCTGACTACAACAGATGAGGTAAAAACTGTTGACTCTGAACTTAACTGTCGAAACTTAATTTACCGTGGAATCTGAATGTTACTGTCAAAACTGAACGCAATGGTAGCAGAGAGGCACTTGACATGTAGTTTAGGGAGGGCCTGCAGTTCATCTTCAACCTGCACCCCCCTGAGCCGCCAGCCACCCCTGGCCGAACCACCGGCCCCAGCGCCGCCTCGCCGCCGCGAAACAACTCCCCACAGCCGGTCCGCCGCCGCCCCGGCCAGCCCTATAGCCCCCCCGCCCCCACCCTGAACCCTAAGATAGATAGTGGGGTACCTCTCCGGTGAGCCCCCATCCCCGCTGCGGGTGGTTCTTCCTTAACTCCGGTGAGCCCCCCACCCCCTGAAAATCGACTGACCCAAAAGTCGATTCAGTCGACTGAAGTGTAGCTAAATCGGAGCAGAGCAGCAGCACGAGCGAGGGGGAGAGCAGCAGCAGCCGCTGGGCGAGCGAGCAATCGAGCGAGAGCCAGAGCAGCAGCAGCAGATCCGGCTGGTATGGACGCCGCCGCCGAAGGGGCCTCGCACTGGGGGAGAGCCGCCGTGGAGATGTCGCCCGCGGCGCCGGCTTCAAGGTAGCCTTTCCATGGGGGTGCGGGATGGAGCACCGTCGGCGCCGGGAGGTCGAGCTAAGGAGAAGGTGCGATGCGATGAGTGTACAAACTCTTTGGTGGCGCCGAGTAGGCCTCGGCTTCGTCCGAGGAGTCGGCGAGGATGTTGCGGTTCCGGTGGAGCAGGTTAAGGCGGCGCTGTAGGGATGGAGCAGCCGCGATAGACGAGGCGATCGTCGGAGCAGCTCCTTGGAGGTGGAGGACGGGGTGGCTGAATCGGCGGGACAACGAGATGGACGACGATCCTCATCCGGGGAGGTGGACGAGGGACGTCGAGCTGTTGCGGTGGACGTCGTCGTCGGGGAAGAGGCTCCGGCTGGGCAGCGGTGAGGTGGCGGACGGAGGAGGGTGGGGTTTCGCGGCTGGAGCGGAGAGGTTATGGCGGCCTGGGATTTCAAATGGCAAAAAGGAGGCGATGGGAGGGGGTGAACCATGACTTAGGGACGCGCTTGTCCAAAATGTAGGGTGTGTTACAAAAGTACCCCGCACCGATTTGAACTAGCGGCCCTTTCGGCTCAGGGTTAGTTGGGGGATTTCGCGTGTCGGGATTTGGCAGCTGGAGGGAGTTTTCGCGCGTGTTGTAATTTCGGGATAGCAAGGCGCGGGTTGTGAAGGCGCCAGTTTTGGGAGCACGATATCTGAATTTTCGGGATATAACAAGGCGCGGGTTGAATTTTAGGGACAAGCCTAACGTGTAATATTGTACTTGTACGTACCAAATAATTTCGCACTTCCCTCAACCAAAAAGAAAACGAAAAAAATAAAACTATTCACACCACACAAAGAGAGAGTCTTGCCCGGTTTTACTATAAAAATGATATTTAAAGCTACTCATACGAACAATTTAGTGCAATTAAATACTATTCGGTAGTATGAATCCATGTTATGTCCAATTAAATTTATTCCCTTGTTGTATAATGCATGTAACCTACTCATACCAACATTTTAGTGCATTCCAAATGTCTATACTACCGCTGCAATTCGAACTGAATTTGAATTCGTCTCTATTTCAATAACAAATCTACAATCATGATTTTTGCCAACTTCAACCATCATTCGTGTATTACCTTAATAACACACCACATGATTACTATAGAGATAGATATGAACTATGTGTAGTACATGAACTCGAATTCTATTTTTTGAATACACTTGATGTTGATTCCAAATAATAGTACATTTGATGTACTAACTATATATTCATAATCTAAACCATGTTCCATACGTGTACACCGTGTTTATCGCACATAGTATAGTGCCCCGCCCCCAACATTATGACAAGTATTTAGACCTGAGCTGCAAAAGCCACACATTAGCCCAAATTATGATCAATGTTCTATATGTTATATGTAGTACTAGCAAGATGCCCATGCGTTCCACAGAACATCAACATGATCAAGGGGAGGCCTAATTTGCAAATATGGAGAGGGGTGTGGGTATCTCTTTTCAAAATTGCCATAGTTTCCTTCCTATCCGTCAGATATAAATCGGACGGCCTATATTGCAGGATGGCACCATCATCAACAACTCCGTTTTTTATAAGAGTAGAGATAAAATATATTATATCTAGTATAACATGTTCATAACCACACCATGTGTATCACCATTATATATATTCACACATGCGTCGGTTTAAAACACTATGATAAATTCTTCAAGTATCCGAATTCGCTTTTTATAATGAAGTATGATCTCTATTCGTCTTTTACACCCACACAATCCTCTTATCTTTATAGCTAGCTAGCGCTAACTATCTCTCGTGCATGCAGACGCCCGCATCCCTCTCACCCTCCCTCAGCATTCTCTAGCTCCATCGCGCAAATTCGTCTTTTCACTTTAGGTCGTTCACCCACGGTGTGTGTAGGCCCCCCGAGCTCCTTCTTCACGACACACATCGATCGATATGCCTCTCTAGCCAGGTGTGCCTAGCACAAACACAAGCTTCCCCTCTTCTCTTATCACTGTCCATGCCTCACTCCCACCACTCTTTTCATCGATCTCGTACTCGCACACTCCTTCCCCCTCGATATAGTACGACTCTCGCACCACCTCCTAGATGCATCCCTCTCTCTCTCTATCCTTCTCCCCGTGTCTCATTTGCTTCTAACACACATGCATGTATACCGATCGATCTTCCAACATATACCTAGGTCGACTTTAACTATTCCCCCCCATCGATCGACGTACCTCACAAGTTATGTCTCTCCTTTCTCTGACAAAGGACGATTGATCTTCCTATGTAGTTATGTCTGCTTACCACATCCATATCTTTCCCCCCTCATCATTCGTGCATGCCTCCTGACCCGTCTCTCACACGCACGTCCACAGACAGGCAGCCATCCCCTCTCTTATTGACATTGCAGGCGTGCCCTCCGGCTGTCTAGCAAGCCTATCCCACCATTTGTTAGAAGAAACTCCACTACCACCCCCTCCAACACTCTAGCTCTGTCTCTCTCCCAACCTTATTCCTCTCCTACACATATGCATGGATGTCGATCGATCTCCCATAATACATGAGGTAGATCGATCTCCCTTAATACATGAGGTAGGCCTCTCTCCTCCTCCACACATATACCAGCCATTGTACCTCTATAGTTAATTAGGCCTCCCTCCCCCCCACCACACACCGATAGTCGAGCGCTGTAGGTAGGTATCCATGCCACAGAGACAAACCCACCTGTCCCCTCTCTCGTTCTAGTAGGCCAGCCACTCTATATCTTTGACGTGGGCACACACAAATTCGATGGCACTCTTTATCGACCGCGCGCACACACACACACACATAATCCCTCTCTTCGATTCTATGGACACCTCAAGTCGATGATACCTCCACTTTCTTCTCGTGGATCGCCCCCTCTATATATATATGATATATCCAGGACTCTATTTCACACACATTGCATATGTTACATTTTTTGATTGACCCCCCCCTAAAAAAACTCTCATGAACCCACACACTATATCTCTCTACGTTTGTATCTCTCTCACACAACCCCACGTAGGTGGTGTACGTATACAAGAAGAGAATAGGTGCACCGTGCACGTACTCACGGTTCGTGCCCAGCCACACCCACACGGGTACACGGTGGAGCTCATTTCTGAACGAAATGGCAGCCCACATGCTAATTTCAACGCGTGTAGCGGTTGTTTACCTACGGAGGTCGTGTACCACGCGTGCACGAAACAAAGTTCGACTTGACGCGTTGGCGCGTTATTTTTAAATAAAGTTATCTCGCTCAATGGCATGTACACAGAATATTAAATGATTTTCATGGAGAAAAAGGTAGTCCGCTCCACTATATATAATGGAGCCTCCCTACCTGGTTTGTCTCTCTTCAGAGTATCTCACACAAGGCTGCGGTGGCCTCTCTCTCTCACCGTTGGTCACTGATCTGGCCGCATCCCGTACGCCGGCGGAAAGGGAGGATGTGCATCGTTTCTCCGTTCGACGGCGCCGAGGCAGCACGTCCCGATCTGCGGTACACGCCGTTCTCTCTGACCAAGCTCCGGCGCAGTAGGGCCTACGCCACCTGCTCGCTGCCGCAGTATGGGTTGATTCCGCCCGCCGCCGCTCACCTAGTTGTTGGAAATATGCCCTAGAGGCAATAATAAAATGGTTATTATTGTATTTCCTTGTTCATGATAACTGTCTGTTGTTCATGCTATAATAGTATTAACTGGAAACCGTAATACATGTGTGAATACATAGACCACAACATGTCCCTAGTAAGCCTCAAGTTGACTAGCTCGTTGATCAATAGATGGTTATGGTTTCCTAACCATGGACATTGGATGTCATTGATAACGGGATCACATCATTAGGAGAATGATGTGATGGACAAGACCCAATCCTAAGCATAACACAAGATCGCGTAGTTCGTTTGCTGGAGCTTTTCTAATGTCAAGTATCATTTCCTTAGACCATGAGATTGTGCAACTCCCGGATACCGTAGGAATGCTTTGGGTGTACCAAACGTCACAACGTAACTGGGTGGCTATAAAGGTGCACTACAAGTATCTCCGAATGTGTCTGTTGGGTTGGCATGAATCGAGACTGGGATTTGTCACTCCGTATGACGGAGAGGTATCTCTGGGCCCACTCGGTAATGCATCATCATAATGAGCTCAATGTGACCAAGTGTTTGGTCACGGGATCATGCATTACAGTACGAGTAAAGTGACTTGCCGGCAACGAGATTGAACAAGGTATTGGGATACCGACGATCGAATCTCGGGCAAGTAACGTACCGATTGACAAAGGGAATTGTATACGGGATTGATTGAATCCTCGACATCGTGGTTCATCCGATGAGATCATCGTGGAACATGTGGGAGCCAACATGGGTATCCAGATCCCGCTATTGGTTATTGACCGGAGAGTCGTCTCGGTCATGTCTGCATGTCTCCCGAACCCGTAGGGTCTACACACTTAAGGTTCGGTGACGCTAGGGTTGTAGAGATATCAGTATGCGGAAATCCGAAAGTCATTCAGAGTCCCGGATGAGATCCCGGACGTCACGAGGAGTTCCGGAATGGTCCGGAGGTAAAGATTTATATATGGGAAGTCTTATTTTGGTCGCCGGAAAATGTTCGGGATTTTTCGGTATTGTACCGGGAAGGTTCTAGAAGGTTCCGAAGTGGGGCCCACCTGCATGGGGGGACCCACATGAACGTGGGTAGTGGGGGCAAGGCCCCACACCCCTGGTCAAGGCGCACCAAGATCCCACCTTGGAAGGAATAAGATCATATCCCGAAGGGATAAGATCAAGATCCCTAAAAAGGGGGATAACAAACGGTGGGGAAGGGAAATGATTGGATTTCTTTCCCCCACCTTTGCCAACGCCCCAATGGACTTGGAGGGCAAGAAACCAGCCCCCTCCACCCCTATATATAGTGGGGAGGCGCATGGGAGCAGCACCCCAAGCCCTGGCGCCTCCCTCCCTCCTGTGACACCTCTTCCTCCCCGCTTGCGCTTGGTGAAGCCCTGCCGGGATCCCGCTACTTCCACCACCACGCCGTCGTGCTGCTGGATCTCCATCAACTTCTCCTCCTCCCTTGCTGGATCAAGAAGGAGGAGACGTCCCCGCTCCGTACGTGTGTTGAACACGGAGGTGCCGTCCGTTCGGCGCTAGGATCATCGGTGATTTGGATCACGACGAGTACGACTCCATCAACCCCGTTCTCTTGAACGCTTCCGCTCGCGATCTACAAGGGTATGTAGATGCACTCCTCCCTTCTCGTTGCTAGCATCTCCTAGATTGATCTTGGTGACATGTAGAATTTTTTTGAATTTCTGCTACGTTCCCCAACAGTGGCATCATGAGCCAGGTTTATGCGTAGATTCTATGCACGAGTAGAACACAAAGTAGTTGTGGGCGACGATTTGTTCAATTGGCTTACCATTACTAGTCTTATCTTGATTCAGCGGCATTGTGGGATGAAGCGGCCCGGACCGACCTTACACGTACTCTTACGTGAGACAGGTTCCACCGACTGACACGCACTTGATGCATAAGGTGGCTAGCGGGTGTCTGTCTCTCCCACTTTAGTCGGATCGGATTCGATGAAAAGGGTCCTTATGAAGGGTAAATAGCAATTGGCATATCACCGTTGTGGCTTGTGCGTAGGTAAGAAACGTTCTTGCTAGAAACCCATAGCAGCCACGTAAAACATGCAACAACAATTAGAGGACGTCTAACTTGTTTTTGCAGGGTACGCTATGTGATGTGATATGGCCAAAAGGATGTGATGAATGATATATGTGATGTATGAGATTGATCATGTTCTTGTAATAGGAATCACGACTTGCATGTCGATGAGTATGACAACCGGCAGAAGCCATAGGAGTTGTCTTAATTTATTGTATGACCTGCGTGTCAATGAAAAACGCCATGTAATTACTTTACTTTATTGCTAACCGTTAGCCATAGTAGTAGAAGTAATAGTTGGCGAGACAACTTCATGAAGACACAATGATGGAGATCATGATGATGGAGATCATGGTGTCATGCCGGTGACGAAGGTGATCATGCCGCGCCTCGAAGATGGAGATCAAAAGGCGCAAGATGATATTGGCCATATCATGTCACTTTATGATTTGCATGTGATGTTTGTCATGTTTACATCTTATTTGCTTAGAACGACGGTAGCATAAATAAGATGATCGCTCACTAAAATTTCAAGAGATGTGTTCCCCCTAACTGTGCACCGTTGCGAAGGTTCGTTGTTTCGAAGCACCACGTGATGATCGGGTGTGATAGATTCTAACGTTTGGATACAACGGGTGTTGACGAGCCTAGCATGTACAGATATGGCATTGGAACACAAGCAAAACACTTAGGTTGACTTGATGAGCCTAGCATGTACAGACATGGCCTCGGAACACAAGAGACCGAAAGGTCGAACATGAGTCGTATAGTAGATACGATCAACATGGAGATGTTCACCGATGATGACTAGTCCGTCTCACGTGACGATCGAACACGGCCTAGTCGATTCGGATCATGTATCACTTAGATGACTAGAGGGATGTCTATCTAAGTGGGAGTTCATTAAATAATCAGATGAACTTAATTATCATGAACATAGTCAAAAGGTCTTTGCAAATAATGTCGTAGCTTACGCTTTAGTTCTACTAAGATATGTTCCTAGAGAAAATTTAGTTGAAAGTTGATAGTAGCAATTATGCGGACTGGGTCCGTAAACTGAGGATTGTCCTCATTGCTGCACAGAAAGCTTATGTCCTTAATGCACCGCTCGGTGTGCTGAACCTCGAGCGTCGTCTGTAGATGTTATGAAACATCTGACATACACGTTTTGATGACTACGTGATAGTTCAGTGTGTGATGCTAACGGTTTAAAATTGTGGCACCAAAGACGGTTTTTAAACGTCGCAGAACATATGAGATGTTCCAAAGACTGAAATTGGGATTTCAGACTAATGCCCACGTCAAGAGGTATGAGACCTCTGACAAGTTTCTTAAGCCTGCAAACTAAAGGAGAAAAGCTCAATCGTTGAGCATGTTCTCAGATTGTCTGAGTACTACAATCACTTGAATCGAGTGGGAGTTAATCTTCCAGATGAGATAGTGATGGTTCTCCATAGTCACTGCCACCAAGCTATTAGAGCTTCGTGATGAACTATAACATATCAGGGATAGACATGATGTTCCTTGGGCAACTCGTGATGTTTGACACCGCGAAAGTAGAAATCAAGAAGGAGCATCAATTGTTGATGGTTAGTAAAACCACTAGTTTCTAGAAGGGCAAGGGCAAGAAGGGATACTTCATGAAACGACAAATTAGTTGCTGCTCTAGTGAAGAAACCCAAGGTTGAACCCAAACCCGAGACTAAGTGCTTCTGAAATGAGGGGAACGGTCACTGAAGCAGAACTACCCTAGATACTTCGTAGATGAGAAGGCTGGCAAGGTCGACAGAAGTATATTGGATATACATTATATTAATGTGTACTTTACTAGTACTCCTAGTAGCACCAGGGTATTAGATACCGGTTCGGTTGCTAAGTGTTAGTAACTCGAAATAAAAGCTGCGGAATAAACGGAGACTAGCTAAAGGTGAGAGGACGATATGTGTTGGAAGTGTTTCCAATGTTGATGTGATCAAGCATCGCATGCTCCCTCTACCATCGAGATTGGGGTTAAACCTGAATAATTATTATTTGGTGTTTGCGTTGAGCATAGACATGATTGGATTATGTTTATCGCAATACGGTTATTCATTAAAGGAGAATAATGGTTACTCTGTCTATTTGAATAATACCTTCAATGGTCTTGCACCTAAAATGAATGGTTTATTGAATCTCGATCGTAGTGATACACATGTTCATGCCAAAAGATATAAGATAGTAATGATAGTACCACATACTTGTGGCACTGCCACTTGAGTCATATTGGTATAAAACGCATGAAGAAGCTCCATGTTGATGGATCTTTGGACTCACTCGTTTTTGAAAAGATTGAGACATGCGAACCATGTCTATTAGTATATATGCATGAAGAAAGTCCATACAGATGGAGCATTTGGACTCACTTGATTTTGAATCACTTGAGACATGCAAATCATACCACATGGGCAAGATGACTGAAAGGCCTCGTTTTCAGTAAGATGGAACAAGAGAGCAACTTGTTGGAAGTAATACATTTGATGTGTGCAGTCCAATGAGTGCTGAGGCACGCAGTGGATATCGTTATGTTCTTACTTCACAGATGATTTGAGTAGATGCTGAGAACATTTACTTGATGAAACACAAGTCTGAATTATTGAAAGGTTCAAGTAATTTCAGAGTGAAGTTGAAGATCGTCGTGACAAGAGGATAAAATGTCTGTGATATGATCATAGAGATGAATATCTGAGTTACGAGTTTGGCACACAATTAAGAAATTGTGGAAATTGTTTCACGACTAATACCGCCTGGAACACCATATTGTGATGGTGTGTCCGAACATCATAACTGCACCCTATTGGATATGGTGCATACCATGATGTCTCTTATCGAATTACAACTATTGTTTATGGGTTAGGCAATAGAGACAACCGCATTCACTTTAAATAGGGCACCACGCAATTCCATTGAGACGACACCGTATGAACTATGGTTTAGAGAAACCTAAGCTGTCGTTTCTTAAAAGTTTGGGGTTGCGACGCTTATGTGAAAAAGTTTCAGGCTGATAAGCTCGAACCCAAAGCGGATAAATGCATCTTCATAGAATACCCAAAACAGTTGGGTATACCTCCTATTTCAGATCTAGAAGCAAAAGTGATTGTTTCTAGAAACGGGTCCTTTCTCGAGGAAAAGTTTCTCTCGAAAGAATTGAGTGGGAGGATGGTGGAGACTTGATGAGGTCATTGAACCGTCACTTCAACTAATGTGTAGCAGGGCACAGGAAGTTGTTCCTGTGGCACCTACACCAATTGAAGTGGAAGCTTATGATAGTGATCATGAAACTTCAGATCAAGTCACTACCAAACCTCATAGGACGACAAGGATGCGTACTACTTCAGAGTGGTACGTAATCCTGTCTTGGAAGTCATGTTGCTAGACAACAATGAACCTACGAGCTATGGAGAAGCGATGGTGGGCCCGGATTCCGACGAATGGCTCGAGGTCATAAACTCCGAGAGGATCCATGTATGAAAACAAAGTATAGACTTTGAAAGAACTACTTGATGGTCGTAAGGCTGTTGGGTACAGATGGATTTTAAAGGGAAGACAGACAATGATGGTAAGTGTCACCATTAAGAAAGCTCGACTTGTCGTTAAGATGTTTTCCGGCAAGTTCAAGGAGTTGACTGCGATGAGACTTTCTCACTCGTAGCGATGCTAACAGTCTGTTATAATTATATTAGCAGTTACTGCATTATTTATGAAATCTTGCAGATAGGATGTCAAAACATTGTTTCCTCGACGATTTTCTTGAGGAAAGGTTGTATGTGATACAACTAGAAGGTTTTGTCAATCCTGAAAGATGCTAACAAGTATGCAAAGCTCCAGCAATCCTTCTAAGGATTGGAGTAAGCATCTCGGAGTTGGAATGAACGCTTTGATGAGATGATCAAAGATTTTGGGTTTATACAAAGTTCATGAGAAACTTGTATTTCCAAAGAAGTGAGTGGGAGCACTATAGAATTTTTGATGAGTATATGTTGTTAACATATTGTTGATCAGAAATGATGTAGAATTTCTGGAAAGCATCCAGGGTTATTTGAAAAGTGTTTTTAATGGAAAACCTGGATTAAGCTACTTGAACATTGAGCATCAAGATCTATAAGGATAGATCAAAAATGCTTAATAGTACTTTCAAATGAATACATACCGTGACAAGATTTTGAAGGAGTTCAAAATAGATCAGCAAAGAAGGAGTTCTTGGCTGTGTTACAAGGTGTGAGTATTGAGTAAGACTCAAGACCTGACCATGGCAGAAGAGAGAGAAAGGACGAAGGTCGTCCCCTATGCTTTAGACGTAGGCTCTACAGTATGCTATGCTGTGTATCGCACCTGAAGTGTGCCTTGCCATGAGTTAGTCAAGGGGTACAATAGTGATCCGGGAATGGATCACATGACAGCGGTCGAACTTATCATTATTATCTAGTGGACTAAGGAATTTTCTCGATTATGGAGGTGGTAAAACAGTTCGTCGTAAAGGGTCACGTCGATGCAAACTTTGACACTAATCCGGATGACTCTGGGTAGTAAACCGGATTCGTATAGTAGAACAGTTATTTGGAATAGCTCCAAGTAGCGCGTGGTAGCTACATCTACAAGATGACATAGAGATTTGTAAAGCACACACAGATCTGAATGTTGCAGACCCGTTGACTAAAACCTCTCTCGTAAGCATAACATGATCAAACCCTAGAACTCATTGAGTGTTAATCACATGGTGATGTGGACTAGATTATTGACTCTAGTGAACTTTGAGTGTTAATCACATGGTGATGTGAACTAGATTATTGACTCTAGTGCAAGTGGGAGACTGTTGGAAATATGCCCTAGAGGCAATAATAAAATGGTTATTATTGTATTTCCTTGTTCATGATAATTGTCTGTTGTTCATGCTATAATTGTATTAACTGGAAACCGTAATACATGTGTGAATACATAGACCACAACATGTCCCTAGTAAGCCTCAAGTTGACTAGCTCGTTGATCAATAGATGGTTATGGTTTCCTGACCATGGACATTGGATGTCATTGATAACGGGATCACATCATTAGGAGAATGATGTGATGGACAAGACCCAATCCTAAGCATAGCACAAGATCGTGTAGTTCGTTTGCTAGAGCTTTTCTAATGTAAAGTATCATTTCCTTAGACCATGAGATTGTGCAACTCCCGGATACCGTAGGAATGCTTTGGGTGTACCAAACGTCACAACGTAACTGGGTGGCTATAAAGGTGCACTACAAGTATCTCCGAATGTGTCTGTTGGGTTGGCACGAATCGAGACTGGGATTTGTCACTCCGTATGACGGAGAGGTATCTCTGGGCCCACTCGGTAATGCATCATCATAATGAGCTCAATGTGACCAAGTGTTTGTTCACGGGATCATGCATTACGGTACGAGTAAAGTGACTTGCCGGTAACGAGATTGAACAAGGTATTGGGATACCGACGATCGAATCTCGGTCAAGTAACGTACCGATTGACAAAGGGAAGTGTATACGGGATTGATTGAATCCTCGACATCGTGGTTCATCCGATGAGATCATCGTGGAACATGTGGGAGCCAACATGGGTATCCAGATCCCGCTGTTGGTTATTGACCGGAGAGTCGTCTCGGTCATGTCTGCATGTCTCCCGAACCCGTAGGGTCTACACACTTAAGGTTCGGTGACGCTAGGGTTGTAGAGATATTAATATGCGGAAATCCGAAAGTCGTTCGGAGTCCCGGATGAGATCCCGGACGTCACGAGGAGTTCCGGAATGGTCCGGAGGTAAAAATTTATATATGGGAAGTCCTATTTTGGCCACCGGAAAATGTTCGGGATTTTTCGGTATTGTACCGGGAAGGTTCTAGAAGGTTCTGAAGTGGGGCCCACCTGCATGGGGGGACCCACATGAACGTGGGTAGTGGGGGCAAGGCCCCACACCCCTGGTCAAGGCGCACCAAGATCCCACCTTAGAAGGAATAAGATCATATCCCGAAGGGATAAGATCAAGATCCCTAAAAAAGGGGGATAACAATCGGTGGGGAAGGGAAATGATGGGATTTCTTTCCCCCACCTTTGCCAACGCCCCAATGGACTTGGAGGGCAAGAAACCAGCCCCCTCCACCCCTATATATAGTGGGGAGGCGCATGGGAGCAGCACCCCAAGCCCTGGCGCCTCCCTCCCTCCCGTGACACCTCTTCCTCCCCGCTTGCGCTTGGCGAAGCCCTGCCGGGATCCCGCTACTTCCACCACCACGCCGTCGTGCTGCTGGATCTCCATCAACTTCTCCTCCCCCCTTGCTGGATCAAGAAGGAGGAGACGTCCCCGCTCCGTATGTGTGTTGAACACGGAGGTGCCGTCCGTTCGGCGCTAGGATCATCGGTGATTTGGATCACGACGAGTACGACTCCATCAACCCCGTTGTCTTGAACGCTTCCGCTCGCGATCTACAAGGGTATGTAGATGCACTCCTCCCTTCTCGTTGCTAGTATCTCCTAGATTGATCTTGGTGACACGTAGAAATTTTTTGAATTTCTGCTACATTCCCCAACACTAGTTACATCCCGACGACCTCCAGGTATCCCCTCCGGCCTTGCTCCACTGCCCGTCTTCCCACGTCGCTGCATGTGGATCTTCCATAGTTCTTTGCACAAAACGTAGCTCGTCCGGTGTACTTTCCATATTGCAATCTCGTCCTCACACCGTTTTAGACAAACACAACCGTGTTGTTATCTTCCCTTAGGACAAGGAATATGCTTCTTTTTTGTCGTCGCAACTGTCATCAACAATATTTGTCTTTTTACAAATTTCAAATGGGCATATTATAGAGTGTAGATTCACTCATTTTGCTTCGTATGTGTACTCCCTCCGTTCCTAAATATTTGTCTTTCTAGATATTTCAACAAGTGACTACATACGGAGCAAAATGAGTGAATCTACACTCTAAAATATGTCTATATACATCCGATGTAGTAGTCCATTTGAATCTCTAAAAAGACAAATATTTGAGTAGTCACTCGTTGAAATCTCTAGAAAGACAAATACTCCGGAGTATATTTAAGAACCGAGGGGGTAGTGCACAGCCGCATGGGAGACTCAGACCGGTCGTTGCGCCGCATTAATAGTGAGTAATGAGTAGTCAAATCATAAGCCCCACCTTTCCCACTGTAAGTTGCTCGGAAGAAGCAACCATCAATACGCTCTTCTTTGAATCCGCTCATACTACTCCATCTGTCACTGTTTATAGAGCGCGCTTCAGAAAAAGAGAAAATCTCTGGGACCAAGGCGGCTAGCGACCGGCCTGAAAAATAGCATTGGTAGTTATAGCACGGCGTCTATTACTAGAGGAAATAATGCTTACACACATGCATGTGGTGCTTCCACCCCGGGTAGATACATGCATGCACTTACTCCACTCCGAAGTACTACATCGAGAGAAAATTGCGGTTACCACGCCCTAATTAATTGAGCATTAAACCAAACGCGTCTAAAGTCTCTCTGGTGGTGGAAATGTATTGAGAGAAATGCATCATAATGAAGCTCACCCTGTAAACTGTGACAGAGGGAGGAGTAGTATGAAGGTGCAAAACCAAGTACGCGTATGGCCAGTCGGTCAACGCACCTCCTCTTGGCATATCACTGACATGTGGGACCGGAGTGTGAGCAAACCTATCTCAATTGACGGCAAAATGGCCAACCCGTCGTTCCTTGAGAGAGACGAGGAGCGAGAACACACAGGCGGGCTCGCACGGAGGCCAAGATATATTCAAGCATGGTTGATCGATATCATCATTACATGTTGGGCTGCCGTTTTCCGCCCTTCTCCGGAATAAATGTGTACTTTATCAAAGATTAAGAAAAATAAGAGTACAGAGGCTCCACCATGCGGTTCTAGTAGTAGTACTACTCGTACTACTAAACCTTGCGCTTGGATATTCGCCTCTTCGTGAAGTCAAACAATGATGGTACTCCGCATGTTCGGTACTACAGTGTATGCCTCTGGCAATCTGACACCGAATGAACTGATGCATGTTGTAACATCCCAAATTTTCAATTTGGTATGTTATACATAGATCATCATTGCATATCATGTTTTATTGCATTTTGACAAATCCTCGATAAATCCTAAGCAACTCAAGGACCCTCGGAGAGAGTTGGGGATTTTCTCGAATCTTCATATTTGATTTTCATCAAATAATAAGATGAGGATTTTGGTTTTAATTATTTTCTCTCCGGAAAAATATTTCATTTCAAAATAAAGGAGAGGAGAAAATATGACTTCTCCAAAACACTTGAAATACTGGAGGAAAAATGTTAAAATCATTATTTGGATTTTATTTGCAATTTTTATTGCATTAAAAATATTGCATGTTTTCAAAATATTTATTTTGATTCAAAAAAATGTTCACCCTATTCTAGATTTTCTAACTAGACGGGGAAAATTTATTATATATTTTTCTGATTTTTATTTATTTTTCTGCGAATTGTTTTCCGCGGAACTTTAAAAAAAAAACACGCCCGCGCGCCGACTCGGCCAAAGGCCCAGCCGACGGCCCAACCCCGCGCCCGTCTCCTTCCTGGAGACCGAACGCGCCACGGGACCGCCGCCCGAGTCCGGCCGCCGTACGCCGCCCGCCGGCCGACCCCTCCCCCAAGCCACCTCGCCCCCCCTCCTTAAATACCCCCCCTCTCCTTTTTCCTCTCACCGCCGCCGCCGGAGTAGCCCCGCCGCCGCCCGCAGTTCGCCTCGCCGCCGCCGCCGTTTGCCTTGCCGCCGGGAGCCGCCGGAGCCGCCGCCCCTCGTCGCCGCACCCCCCCGAGCCCCGAGCGCCGCCGCCAAGCCCCGCGCCCGCCGGAGCCCCTCGCCGGAGCCCGCCCGTTGAGGTACTGCCGCCGCCCGTTTCCATAGTTGCCGGTTTTCTGTAAAAAAAACCCTTTGTTTTAAAAAAACCCTAGATCGGTTTTTTTTCGGTTTTATTATTTTTGCGAGCGTTCACCGAACCGTTCGTTCTAACGAACGCGTTCGTCGGTTTTTCTCTGTTAACGAACGTCCGTTATTTAACCGTTCGTCCGTTTTTCTTTTTCGTCGGATTTTCTCGTTATTTTCTCAGATTCGATTTCTGATCGAATCGATTCTGTTTAACTTCTCGCTCGTTTATCGGAATCAGGCGATTCAAGCGCCTAGAGTTTCGTCTCGAAATTCTCTTTCCGTTTAACCTACTCAAACAAGTTTTTGCTACAGTAAAATTTGACCTAGATCCAGATTAGCAAACGAAGTTTCTTTCTTTCGCCGTTTGACTTTCGTTGTTTCTTTCGAGTTGATTCTTTTTGCAAACCAGAGTTCTTAAGTTGAACTTTCTGGTTGGATCTTTCATTCGAGTTTTACCTATGCATTAGAGGAGTACTGATTGTATGCTTGCTTGTTTGCGATAGAGTACCCGGAGTGTGCCGCTTGTTACTTCGACTCGCTAGGTTTTGCGGATCATCAGCAAGGCAAGTAACACTTTGATCATACCCCGTTCATACCCAGTTTTATTGCATTAGATATGTTTTCCTCAAACACTTGCATGATTAGGATCTAATTAAATCGTGGGAACTGGGAAGTAGTTGAGATAGTACCTATTACCTGTTTTATTTTATCAAACCCTTGGGAGTTACTTCTACGTTGCTATTATATTGCCATGCTATGCTCGTAGACGTGGATTTGGGTTTGAGTGATATTCATGACAGATGTGAGATGTTTAATAATGGTTCAACTTAAGGTGGCAACTAAAACTCACATGTGGGTGGATTGAGGCACCTGGAGAACCCAGTGTTGTCTGTATGTATAAGGTCCGCCACCCAGGCTCAAAGGGATCTTAAGATTATTCATGCTAGAAACTTCCGTGTGCAGCCACAAGCTATTATGGGCTCTAGCATAGCTGAGTAGGTTACAGGATCTCTTGAAGAGGTGGACTAGCAGATGTAGGGGAAAGTAGGTGTACCGGTCCATCCAGAGTAAAGAGTGATTGTTTCTGAAAGACTGTGTCTCGGTCATCCGTTTCTCAAACATCTTATAGTGCGAGAATCAAGCGGAGGCGATCGAGTCTTGTGGGGAAAAGTGCACAAACCTCTGCAGAGTGTACAAACTAATCATGGTTAGCCGTGTCCCCGGTTATGGACAACTTGAGTATCTAGTACCTGGATTATCATTTGAATCTCATCACCGTGATACTTATAATTAATTTTGTTGGGTTAATGATGATACTTAATTGGGATTGAGTTGGAGGTACCTTCTCAATGTTTCACAACCACCATGATAGTTAAATAAAATTTATTCCTTTTGAAGTAGGATAAAATTGGCTTTTCGCAAAAACTGTAACCATAGAGCTTTCCACCAGCCATATATGCATATAGTATAGCATTATTATTGTTCATTGCTCTCTATGTGTTACATTGCCAGCATATTCTATGTGCTGACCCGTTTTCGGGCTGCAACGTTTCATGTTGCAGACTTTTCAAACTACGAGTAAGGTGCTTTAGGTCATGGTCTTATACTCAGTGATGCCGCTGGAGTTGATGGACTCACTTATCTTCCAAGTCTTTCGCTGTTATCGTTATTAGATGGCCTTACGCCATGTTTATCATACTTAATCTCTTTGGAGATATTCGATGTAATAAGTGTGTGATTGCTACTCTGTTATAAATCCTCCATTTGTACTGTGCGTGTCAGCATTACTGATCCAGGGATGACACTGGTGCACATCAGCACAGGCCATTTGAGGTCTGGTCGCTACAAAGTTGGTATCAGAGCACACGCTGACTATAGGACACGACCACTAAGCTTAAGCCCTAGAAAGCTTCTCTCTTCTCATTTCTGACCCCTCTCCACTTTCTACTCATTTAGGAATGGCGAATGCAAGGAGCAAGTTCATGCAACCAGATGAAGACACGCCGTTTGGTCGACACTTGAAGGAAGTCACCAAGTACTTGAACATAGGAATACCAAGCATCACCGGAATCTACAACGCCACATTACCTGAAGAGGAGAGCTGGAAGATTCAAGTTATCATTCCAGGAAGGACGTTTGTGCCAATTACGGAACCCATGAGATTGGTTTTCGAAGCACCAACTTGGAGTTTAGGGAAGAGCATGGCCGCACACATCGCCATGGGACGCATTGGAGAAGTCTACCACCAGGAGCTTAAGGATACAATTTATCAGATTTGTGGACGTCGAGACGCGCAATGGGAGATGATCAAGACCAAGAAGGATGGATCAATTGCAGCTTTCATCCAGGAGCAGAACCAACATATTCGACGCCAGGAGAACCAGATGTGCACGGATAAGGAAGAACTGAAGAAGGCATTAACGAAGATCAAGGAACTCCAAGAAGAACTCAAGGCTACACGTGAAGATTACTTGGAGGAAATCAACGCACTAGTAGGGAAGATTGACGACCTGGAGAAGAAGATTGGAGCATTCGTGGGAAATCCAGTGCCAAAAGCAGAAGTCGATGAATGCACTTGTCCGGATAACTACATCATCATCGACGACACCGACTCGGAACCAAGTGAAGACGACTGGATTGATGAAGCTGGAGCAGACATCATGGAGTCTTCAACGGATCAGAATTTTTAGTAGACCACCACATCAGTAGTAGTTTTCCCCCATTCAAAAGTATAGTTCAAGCACTTTGTAACGCTAGTTAGATCGATTGTTTTGCCTTGTTTGGATTGATTGAGTGATATTGATTGAATTTGTCTCATGAGCATATGGGTAGTGTTTTCCCCTCAGACCTCATTGTTTTGGAATCGCAAGGTTTGGATGTGATTTTGGGAATGGATTGGCTATCGTTGTATGGAGGAAACATCGATTGTGCCAGCAAGACGATTTTTCTTACCACCCCGGAAGGAAGAAGGATCAAGTATGTATCCCGGCATGTGCCGAAGAGGACTCAAGTGAATTCCTTATCAGGAGTTGTACAGGAGGAAGTACCAGTGGTGAAGGATTATCCGGATGTATTTCCAGAAGAGTTGCCAGGCATGCCACCAGATAGAGACATTGAGTTTTTGATTGAACTTTTGCCAGGCACAGGGCCAATATCTAAGAGACCGTACAGGATGCCCGCAAAGGATTTGGAGGAAATTAAGAAGCAGATCAAGGAGTTACTGGATAAAGGCTATATTCGCCCAAGTTCGTCACCTTGGGGATCACCAGTACTTCTAGTGGAGAAGAAAGATGGATCACTAAGGATGGTTGTTGATTACCGAGGATTGAATGAAGTGACCATCAAAAACAAGTACCCACTGCCGATGATCAATGATTTGTTTGACCGCTTGCAAGGAGCTAAAGTATTTTCCAAGATCGATCTACGATCAGGATACCATCAGTTAAAGATTCGAGAGCAGGATATACCCAAGACGGCATTTACCACCAGATATGGATTGTATGAGTATACCGTTATGTCATTTGGACTGACTAACGCACCTGCCTATTTCATGAACCTGATGAACAAAGTGTTTATGGAGTTTTTGGATAAGTTCGTCGTGGTGTTCATGGATGATATTTTAATCTTTTCCAAGGATGAAGAAGAGCATGAGGAGCATTTACGATTGGTACTTGAGAAGCTCAGAGAACATCAGTTATATGCCAAGTTCAGCAAATGTGAGTTTTGGCTGAAGGAAGTTGGATTCCTTGGACATGTTATTTCTGGAGAAGGAATAGCAGTAGACCCTGCCAAGGTTGACACAGTGACAAGTTGGGAATCACCCGCGACAGTTGGAGAAATCCGGAGTTTTCTTGGACTTGCAGGATACTACCGGAGATTCATCGAGAATTTCTCGAAGATTGCTAAGCCCATGACTGAGCTATTGAAGAAGGACACCAAATTCAATTGGACTGAGGAATGTGAAGCTAGTTTCCAAGAGCTGAAGAAACGATTCGTTACCTCACCAGTGTTGATTCTGCCAGATCAGCGCAAGGATTATGAAGTTTATTGCGACGCTTCTCGTCGAGGACTGGGAGCAGTACTTATGCAGGAAGGAAGAGTTGTGTCATATGCTTCACGACAACTTAAATCCCATGAGAAGAATTATGCTACGCATGATTTGGAATTAGCAGTCGTGGTGCATGCATTGAAAACATGGAGACATTTTCTCATCGGAAACCATTGTGAGGTGTACACGGATCACAAGAGTTTGAAGTACATTTTCACGCAGAAGGAGTTAAATCTCAGACAGAGAAGATGGTTGGAGCTCATTAAAGATTATGATATGAGATTGCATTATCACCCCGGAAAGGCTAACGTAGTAGCAGACGCGTTGAGCTGCAAGAGTCATGTCAACACTCTCATGACAGGAGAGTTACCTCAGGAGTTAGCCGAGGACCTTCGCGAGCTATGTTTGGAGATAGTCCCAAGAGGCTATTTAGCGATGTTGGAGATTCAGTCTACCTTGATGGAAAGGATCAGAGAAGCTCAGAAGTCAGACAAGGAGATTGAAGAGATAAAAGAGAAGATGAGCAAAGGAAAAGCCAAGGGATTTCGTGAGGATGAGCACGATACCTTATGGTTCGAGGACCGCGTATATGTGCCAAATGATCCGGAGATCAGGAAGTTGATTTTGCAGGAAGCCCATGATTCACCTTACTCGATTCACCTAGGGAATACCAAGATGTATTTGGATTTGAAGAATACCTTCTGGTGGACCGGAATGAAGAAGGATATTGCGGAGTATGTAGCAGTTTGTGATGTATGTCAGAGAGTGAAGGCAGAGCATCAGAAGCCAGCAGGATTGCTACAGCCATTGCCGATACCCGAATGGAAGTGGGATAAAATAGGCATGGATTTTATCACAGGATTACCCAGGACTGGTTCAGGCTATGACTCGATATGGGTTGTAGTCGACCGTTTGACGAAAGTGGCTCATTTCATTCCAGTGAAGACCACTTACACCGGTGCTAAGTTGGCAAAGATATACATGACAAGGATAGTATGTTTGCATGGAGTTCCGAGGACCATTGTATCAGACAGAGGAACCCAATTTACCTCGAAGTTTTGGAAGCAGTTACATGAAATATTGGGAACCCGGCTGGAATTTAGTACAGCTTTTCACCCGCAGACAGATGGACAGACCGAGAGAGTCAACCAGATTTTGGAGGACATGTTGAGAGCATGTGCACTAGATTATGGATCTAGTTGGGACGACAATTTGCCATATGCGGAGTTTTCGTATAACAACAGTTACCAAACCAGTTTGAAGATGGCCCCTTTCGAAGCCTTGTACGGAAGGAGGTGTAGAACACCGTTGTTGTGGGACGAAGTTGGAGACCGTCAGTTGTTTGGACCAGATTTGATTAAGGAGTCTGAACAGAAAGTGAGGATGATTCGCGATAGGCTCAAGGTAGCCCAGTCCAGACAGAAGAGTTATGCTGATTCTAAACGAAAGGAGACAGTTCACGAAGTCGGAGACATAGTGTATCTTCGAGTATCACCCCTTCGAGGAGTGAAGCGTTTTGGAGTTAAAGGAAAGTTAGCGCCCCGTTTTATCGGACCATACAGAGTATTGGAACGTATGGGAGAAGTTGCTTACAAGCTGGAATTGCCCGAAGGATTGTCTGGAGTTCATGATGTATTTCACATTTCGCAATTGAAGAAGTGCCACGTAGAGATGGCTGAGATACCACTGAGAGATACTGTGCCACTGGAAGCGATTCAGTTGGAAAGTGATTTGACTTATGAGGAGAAACCAGTTAAGATTCTCGAGTATGCCAGCCGAGTTACCCGCAGCAAGGTTATCAAGTTTTGCAAAGTCCAGTGGAGTCACCACACAGAGGATGAAGCCAACTGGGAGCGAGAGGAAGATCTACGGAAAGACCACTCCCACCTGTTTTCTAGCCAACCCGAATCTCGAGGGCGAGATTCATCTTAAGGCGGGGGTAGGTTTGTAACATCCCAAATTTTCAATTTGGTATGTTATACATAGATCATCATTGCATATCATGTTTTATTGCATTTTGACAAATCCTCGATAAATCCTAAGCAACTCAAGGACCCTCGGAGAGAGTTGGGGATTTTCTCGAATCTTCATATTTGATTTTCATCAAATAATAAGACGAGGATTTTGGTTTTAATTATTTTCTCTCCGGAAAAATATTTCATTTCAAAATAAACGAGAGGAGAAAATATGACTTCTCCAAAACACTTGAAATACTGGAGGAAAAATGTTAAAATCATTATTTGGAATTTATTTGGATTTTATTTGCAATTTTTATTGCATTAAAAATATTGCATGTTTTCAAAATAGTTATTTTGATTCCAAAAATGTTCACCCTATTCTAGATTTTCTAACTAGACGGGGAAAATTTATTTTATATTTTTCTGATTTTTATTTATTTTTCTGCGAATTGTTTTCTGCGGAACTTTAAAAAAAACACGCCCGCGCGCCGCCTGGGCCAATGGCCCAGCCGACGGCCCAACCCCGCGCCCGTCTCCTTCCTGGAGACCGAACGCGCCACGGGACCGCCGCCCGAGTCCGGCCGCCGTACGCCGCCCGCCGGCCGACCCCTCCCCCAAGCCACCTCGCCCCCCTCCTTAAATACCCCCCCTCTCCTTTTTCCTCTCACCGCCGCCGCCGGAGTAGCCTCGCCGCCGCCCGCAGTTCGCCTCGCCGCCGCCGCCGTTTGCCTCGCCGCCGGAGCCGCCGCCCCTCGTCGCCGCACCCCCCGAGCCCCGAGCCCCGCCGCCAAATCCCGCGCCCGCCGGAGCCCCTCGCCGGAGCCCGCCCGTCGAGGTACTGCCGCCGCCCGTTTCCGTCGTTGCCGGTTTTCTGTAAAAAAAGCCCTTTGTTTTAAAAAAAACCCTAGATCAGTTTTTTTCGGTTTTATTATTTTCGCGAGCGTTCACCGAACCGTTCGTTCTAACGAACGCGTTCGTCGGTTTTTCTCTGTTAACGAACGTCCGTTATTTAACCGTTCGTCCGTTTTTCTTTTTCGTCGGATTTTCTCGTTATTTTCTGAGATTCGATTTCTGATCGAATCTTCGATTCTGTTTAACTTCTCGCTCGTTTATCGGAATCAGGCGATTCGAGCGCCTAGAGTTTCGTCTCGAAATTCTCTTTCCGTTTAACCTACTCAAACAAGTTTTTGCTACAGTAAAATTTTACCTAGATCCAGATTAGCAAACGAAGTTTCTTTCTTTCGCCGTTTGACTTTCGTTGTTTCTTTCGAGTTGATTCTTTTTGCAAACCAGAGTTCTTAAGTTGAACTTTCTGGTTGGATCTTTCATTCGAATTTTACCTGTGCATTATAGGAGTACCGATCGTATGCTTGCTTGTTTGCGATAGAGTACCCGGAGTGTGCCGCTTGTTACTTCGACTCGCTAGGTTTTGCGGATCATCAGCAAGGCAAGTAACACTTTGATCATACCCCGTTCATACCCAGTTTTATTGCATTAGATCTGTTTTCCTCAAACACTTGCATGATTAGGATCTAATTAAATCGTGGGAACTGGGAAGTAGTTGAGGTAGTACCTATTACCTGTTTTATTTTATCAAACCCTTGGGAGTTACTTCTACGTTGCTATTATATTGCCATGCTATGCTCGTAGACGTGGATTTGGGTTTGAGTGATATTCATGACAGATGTGAGATGTTTAATAATGGTTCAACTTAAGGTGGCAACTAAAACTCACATCTGGGTGGATTGAGGCACCTAGAGAACCCAGTGTTGTCTGTATGTATAAGGTCCGCCACCCAGGCTCAAAGGGATCTTAAGATTATTCATGCTAGAAACTTCCGTGTGCAGCCACAAGCTATTATGGGCTCTAGCATAGCTGAGTAGGTTACAGGATCTCTTGAAGAGGTGGACTAGCAGATGGAGGGGAAAGTAGGTGTACCGGTCCATCCAGAGTAAAGAGTGATTGTTTCTGAAAGACTGTGTCTCGGTCATCCGTTTCTCAAACATCTTGTAGTGCGAGAATCAAGCGGAGGCGATCGAGTCTTGTGGGGAAAAGTGCACAAACCTCTGCAGAGTGTACAAACTAATCATGGTTAGCCGTGTCCCCGGTTATGGACAACTTGAGTATCTAGTACCTGGATTATCATTTGAATCTCATCACCGTGATACTTATAATTAATTTTGTTGGGTTAATGATGATACTTAATTGGGATTGAGTTGGAGGTACCTTCTCAATGTTTCACAACCACCATGATAGTTAAATAAAATTTATTCCTTTTGAAGTAGGATAAAATTGGCTTTTCGCAAAAACTGTAACCATAGAGCTTTCCACCAGCCATATATGCATATAGTATAGCATTATTATTGTTCATTGCTCTCTATGTGTTACATTGCCAGCATATTCTATGTGCTGACCCGTTTTTGGGCTGCAACGTTTCATGTTGCAGACTTTTCAGACGACGAGTAAGGTGCTTTAGGTCGTGGTCTTATACTCAGTGATGCCGCTGGAGTTGATGGACTCACTTATCTTCCAAGTCTTCTGCTGTTATCGTTATTAGATGGCCTTACGCCATGTTTATCATACTTAATCTCTTTGGAGATATTCGATGTAATAAGTGTGTGATTGCTACTCTGTTATAAATCCTCCATTTGTACTGTGCGTGTCAGCATTACTGATCCAGGGATGACACTGGTGCACAGCAGCACAGGCCATTTGAGGTCTGGTCGCTACACATGTCCACCGCCTGGGCGAGGGTACGTTGCATTAGTCAAAAGGCGTAAGCGAGCTTCACCTTGTCCTGCAAGCTTCTCCTCGTTCTGCGAGTTGACAGGACACACCAACAAGTAGTGCTAGTCCATACTCCCTCCTTTCCGGTTAATATGGCTTAATCTTTTTTGCGGGTAAATGAGAGAGCTTTATTCATATATAAGCATTCTTAGGACGATCAGCCAAGACACTGGTCACTAGGAAGCGAGGTACCCCGCAAAAAAAGAAGTAGGAAGCAAGGTGTTTCATCAAGCCAGCTCTCGGCCACATTCAAAGTGCAGCAAGCACGGTTCGCACAAAGATGCGCCACAAGGTTTGCTGACCTGTTTACATGCTGAATAACAAAGAAAGAGGAGCGCTCCTATTTGTAATAGGATATGAGCCAGAATTAAGCGAGAATTGTGGCGAGTGTTCCATGCAATGAACTTCCATTATCACATGCGAGAACCCTCGAAGAGAACCAAATATGTTAAAGATTGCTTTATCACATTTTTAAAATATAATAAGAGTGCAGACGCTCCTCCATCCGGTTCCTAGTACTAGTATAGTACCTCTATAGACTATAGTAGTAGTACTAGTAAACTTTGTGCTTGGCTGTTCGCCTCTTCGGGAAGTGCAACAATAATAGTACTAGTATAGTGTATGCTTCTGGCAATCTGACACCGAATTAACTGTTGCACGTCCACCGCCTGAGCGAAGGACAGCTTGCATTAGTCAAAAGTTTCTCCGTGTCCTGCGAGCCACCGCGCGCAAGCTTCTCCCATCCTGCAAGCTTCTCCTCGTTCGACAAGTTGACGGGACACAGCAAAGTAATGCTAGTCCATACTGGCTCCTCTCCGGTTAATATGGCTTTATTTCAAATGAGATAAATACACTGTCTGTCACTGTATATTTGTAAAAATACGGTCAGTTGACTTCATAATACGCTCATTGCGCTCAAAATATACATTTTCCGGTGTTTATACGGTCACTAGCTCACCCTGGCTGAGTATCTGTGTGCATGCACGTGTAGGTTGAGCACTTGAGCATGACCGTGTGTGTTCCGTCGTGTGCTCGGACATGCATGCATTAGGGCGTCGCGCGCATTTGTGCGTCCATGTGTACGTGTGACTGTTGCATATACGTAGGGGGATTACGTGTAGGGGCCACTAAAGGAGCAGTCAAATCACACAGTAAGTTAGTCGGAAGAAGCAACCATCATTTCACTTTTCAATGACACGTACGCAATATAAAATGGTCTATATGGAGAGAAAAAGAAAACCACTATATATACACTAGCAGGAGCCTAAGCTACAAGCCTGCTTGCTTGGGTTGCTCTCTTCACAAGCATAGAACGACGGTGGCCACACCGCTGGTCACATATCCGGCCTGATCCCGCATCTAGGGGAAGGGAACAATGTTCTGCGTAGACGCGGTCGACATCGGCGGGGGAGAAAATCCACAGTCGGTGCGTCCCAATCGGGGGTCACCGCGGTATGGGCCGATGCCGCGTCCCAACCGCCCTTCTAGCTACAGCCCGACGTCCGTTTCGAAAATATTAGTGCATGTCAACAAAAATTATACTAGTATCGTTGTTCCGTTTCAAAAAAAAGCATATACGCTGTTACTTCTTACCCAAAGGATCTTTATATCCAACAGACACAAAATATCAATTCAACTGTTCGAAATTACTTTCACTGCTGATCTGATGTCGAGGTAATTGCTGCATCGCCACCAAAACCCACCATCTCTTAAGCTAAAGTAGACCGAGCTAACCCCTATATTAGCATATTACTAAGATAAAAAGAAGGCACTGTAGAATCATTTAGGACGTGAGCTTGTCAATATGAATGTGGAGGGACACCAGCTTAGCCCCGGCCAGCAGCTTGGGCGGAATTGTGAAGAAGGTCAGCTCCTGCACGGCGACGTCGCCGGGATCCCTGCTGCTTGTCACCTCCATTTCCACCTTGACGGTGTCGGTCCTGCCTTTGGGCTCCCCCGGCGGGCCGTTCGCCCACAGCTTGGCCATGTAGTGTGGCAGTGGGGACGCCCCCGCTCTGATGCAGACGACTGACACGGCGATAGGCGCACCGATGTTGAGCACGCCGCCGACCAAGGCAAACACGCGGCCGTCCTCCTCTGCGAACAGCAAGAGCCGTGGCGCCGACAGTGGCACTTGCAGCTGGAGCGCCTTGCCGTACTAGATCATGTGCACGGGCATGGGATGCACGGTGCTGATGTGGTGGGAGAGCACCGGCGGCGGGCCTTCGTAGCCGCAGACGGGTATGGGGCATTTGCAGGGCGCGAACGGACACACGCTCTGGTGATCGGCGAGCTTGAGGTAAGTGACGTAGAGCCCACAGCCTTCGTGCGGGCACTCCACCCTCACCGAGGAGAGGACGGTGTCCACCGCCGTGTTCCGCACGTCGAAGCCACCACCGCGCTCGCACTTCTGGCACTGCCGCTGGTTCCCGGGGCGCTCTACGCGGCAGTCCGCGCAAGCCAGGTGCCCTCCCTTGCACTGCACAAATCAATCGAACAACACATCAATCAATAAACCTGCACCTTGCTCGATCAGCCGAACGGACGAGGTGTATTCGAACCTCATACACTGGAGGCTTCAACGGGCGGAGGCACAAGGGGCAGTGGAGCAATGTGAGGTCCATCGAGACCATAGAGAGCTCCATCATCGGGTCCTGTTCCGTCTGTGTGATCCTGCCCTCCTCGTGCACAACCATCTCTCGCTTTATTAGGGCCGGGGCATTACAAAGCTTTACCGTCACATATTCATACTAC
Source organism: Aegilops tauschii subsp. strangulata (assembly GCF_002575655.3). NCBI lineage: Eukaryota > Viridiplantae > Streptophyta > Magnoliopsida > Poales > Poaceae > Aegilops > Aegilops tauschii. Next base: position 116,712,580 of record NC_053041.3, read on the forward strand.
TTCAAGGTGCATTAAATCAACACATGCAAGTATCAAAAGGAGAGTCACGGCATGCATGCATGCATTGTAATTAATGCATCGGTAAACGCAAATTGTTGAAATATATCGAGTGCAGAGCTTTGATGTGTCGCGTCAACTTGTACAAGACCGAGAAGTTTGATTACTACAGCGCCCTCTCGCCTTAACCGCACCTGCCTTTGGCTGCATGACAGGTGGGCCACCGACCTGTTGGGCCCACCTGTCATGGACGCAAAGGCAGGAGCAGTAAGTCAATGAAGCTGCGTCCCTCCCTCGCCCATGAGCGTGGGGGCTGGCAGGACTAGGAGAAGCTTTCGTTTGCTACATGCTCTCCCTCCCGTACGCGGTGGACATGCAGCAATTCAATCGGTGTCAGATGACCAGAAGCATACTGTAGTACTCCTCCACTGAAGTAGTACTCCATCATTTTGTTCGACTTCCCGAAGAGGCGAAGAGCCAAGCGCAGCCCGGACGCTCGTGTGGCAGTTTCATGTGTAGAGTAGTCTAGGATAGCGTGTACCGTGCCTATAAGCTTAAAATCATTGGGGTCGGCTCCATGCTATATTTTTTTGATTAAAATAATCTTCTGGCCCTACCTGTCATCCTGGTGATTCTAGTTTGCACGCTCATCTGGTCAAGACAGGAATATATATTTTAATTTGTGGTGGGGTAAATGTTAGATGTTGCAGCAAATGGAGTATTGTACACTGCGGGTCTTTCAGCCAAGTTTAGAGGCAACCATGTGGGGCCAGTGCTATGATGTGTCGTGTCAACTCGTACAACGAGGAGAAGCTTGATTTTACTACTACACGCCTTCTCCCTCGCCCATGCGCGTGGTGGCTCGTAGACGAGGACAGGCTTTTGCTTATAGTACTACAACAAGCTATCCCTCCCGCTCGCGGTGGACAGACATGCAACAGTGGATTCGATACTGTAGAAGCAGTAGTAGTAACTATCACGACCGGTTTTCCAATAAAACATTTATTGAGAAACCGATCCCTTTTACGGACCAGTAGAGAAGAATTCCTTCTTACTGGTAGACAATTTCTTGATTACAGCAATATCCAGGAGTACTAAATATAATACAAGGTTGAGCGGAGGCTGCTCAACAATTTATTACAAGCACGCCTATAATAAACATAAAGGCGGATATGGTGGCATAACTACTGACTCGTAATAAAGGTGGTGGTGGATATGTCACAGCGAAGTGGGTGACATGACTCCTGAATCTAACAGCTCTTCGAGCGTCGGAGTGAGGCTCGAGGATTCTTATTGTGGGTGGCGGAAGTGTATATAATACAAGTGACCAATATCCAGGATCACACGGGACTGACTGGGACTCCTCTAGGCGTCGGACTCACTATCAAACTCTTCATCCATGAGATCGCCTTCGTCAACATCTGGCCAAATCAACAAGCCAGGTGAGTACTATGAAAGTACTCGCAAGACAGTTTGGACATAAGATATAACAAATGTAAACATGATGCATATGAACAGATTAATAATGCGCACTCAGATAATAAAATAGCTATGCATGGGAAATAAAAAAGGAAGTCGGGCGGTAGTCCTCCCGAAATCCCAATGTAATAATGAAGGCCAATCGAGTGTCTGAAGGACTCCTCGAAAGGATACAAATAAAAAATAACAATGCAACAGTCGGGCGTCAAAGCGACACCACATAAAGGGCTTATAATGGAATATAAATGACAGTGCGTGCCACAGTCGGACGTCTGAGCGACATCACGTAAAGGGCTTATATCAAAAGTAAATAACGAACGTGCCACAGTCGGACGTCTGAGCGACATCACAAAAAGGGCTTATATCAAAAAGTAAATAACGAGCATGCCACAGTCGGACGTCTGAGCGACATCACATAAAGGGCTTATATCAAAAGTAAATAACGAGCATGCCACAGTCGGACGTCTGAGCGACATCACATAAAGGGCTTATATCAAAAGTAAATAACGAGAGTGCCACAGTCGAACGTCTGAGCGACATCACATAAAGGGCTTATATTTCATAACTCGATATTTCAGTAGCTCATGAAGTTAAATCATTTCAAGGAAGTATTCAGGTACGAGATAAATAAAGGTTAGTCCATTCACCGGAATAACGTTCAACCGGGTTTACCACTCAAGCTTGTTCACCGGGGGTTTCCACGGAAACTGACACGGGGACTGACATGAATATGGATATGTTGGCCACGGTCCTTGACCATGGACACGATGACTCGGAAGGATTTGACTCTGCAGAGCTTGTACTATTTAACCACAGCCAACGGATTTCAGTAGTCACAGGGGACTAGTTCCGTTTACGGTGTTTTAGGAGAAACACATCTAACCAGTACACACCCATTCAACATTTCCGATGCCAGGAATCACCCCAAGCAACGTTCAATAAAAACCTTGAGACGGGGAGGCTACAACCTCGCGTAGCATGGGATCAAATTTATACCGCGCGCTCTAAGGGGTGCCCCCCTCTCGGTCCCAACCGGAAACACCCATGCCCCCTGACCGGATGACTGGCTTTAATCCAGGGCCATGGAACCCTCATCCCGGCCCCTCTATTTGGTGTGTACAAGGAAAGAGGTTATCAACTTACTAAACCGTATTCTTTGCAGAAAACATGTGGCAGCACGAAAGGGGAAGAACGGTAACGTGGCTCAGTCCACGTTAACGTCGGAGTTTATCGGATGACGTAAGACTGGCATGCTACAACAATACCATCTTACTACCTTTCATGTCACCACATGATCAGGTCATCTCTCATCAGAGATCACAGTAACTTCGAAGCACACGGTTAGTTGCCTTGCATGCAACGTAACACTCACCGATGCTCATATGCTATGCACAAACCATTCAAGCAAACATGTAAAACACTCATCATATCAAAGGTTCAAACATGCTTGCCTGGTTCGGAGAAGTCGGAGTCTAGCTCGGCGAAGTTCGCGGCTCCGTCACCTCCTCCGGAACCTACGGTATAACGAAACCGTATACTAACGTGAAAACCGTTGCGTGCATAAAAGTTGATCCAAAATTTTTCCAAATAAATACTATAAAAAAATAGACAAAAATATAAGATTGACAGAAAAAGAATCAATCAAAAAGCATCTTTTGTTTAAAAGATATAAGGGTTTTAGTCCAAGGACTAATTTGTGATGAAACAGAAAAGATCCAGGGACTTGTTTGACAAAACAGAAAACGGTTCGGTAGGAAATACGTGAACCCAAAGAAAAAACACATTTTGCCCGAAGGCGCTTTGAGAAAACGGTTCGAGGGAGAAAGGAGAGAGGCTGACGGGGGGGGGGGGGTCCCACCCATCAGGTTCAAAACTTCCAAAGGAGCTCGCCGGCGCCCGAAGGCTGCGGTGGTCGCCGGCGTTGAACCACGGCGAGGTAGAGCGATCGGAGGTTACCTACGGGTTCAGAGTGTTCTTCCGCGTCGGTGGGTGGTGGACTTGACCGTCGGAGAGCACCACGTCGACGACGACACTATCTCCGGCGGACGGTGGTTCGGGCGATGGTGGAATACTCCGGTGGGTGCTGCAAACTCCAAATTGATGCGCGGGTCAGAAGGGTGGATGCACTAGAAGACTACTGGTATGAGCTGAGAGGTAGGGGTGCATGCACGGGGGTGAATCGAGCTGGGTCCCGAAGCGGGTCGAGGCGGCCGGAGCTGGGGAAGGAGACTCCCTCGGGGCTCTTCCAGTGGCTTGGCGTGGTACTGGTGGTGTGCAGAGCTTGTGCGGGTTCGAGTTCGAGCTCGGGGCCTCCTTTTATAGGCGATCCGAGGGGGTGGCCGTGAACGGGATAACGCCGGCGAGAAATTACGACGAGGCAGAGGTTGGGCAGGGGGTTTAGGTGGCTTGGCATCAACGTGGTGGATCACTGGCACCGTTCCTCCGCTAAACCTCGTTCGGGCTTGGTGTAATACGCCGGTCCTCGACGGAACGGCCGTACGGGCACAGCGGCGGCAGGGAGCGCGCTCCGCGCCTACCAGTTCACGACAACGGACCCGCAGCGTGCACGGGTGAGTGGATGGCCACGCGGTGGCCTCTGGTGGCTTGGGCGGCACTGGACAGCACCGTCCAACGCTGTGCCCCTCTGGCAGCCGCAAAGGGCGCTGCTGCCGTCGCTCATGGGGTGGCGCACCTCCACCAGCTCGGCGCCGACGCCGGCAAGCTTCCAGGCGATCGTGCGGCGGAGGGATAAGAAGGAGGCACAGGGCGCAAGGCGCCACCGCGGCTACTGGCGAGATCGAGAAGAGGTTTCTGAAGAAAACGACATCGGCCACTGAAACTGCACCCTCTGAATTTTCTGAACTTGACAGTAACAGTGCCCTTCAGATGTTCGACGAAATGATTTGTCATGAAGAAATTTTTTTCTGGAGCTGGGGCTTGGTGAGGTGACCTCTCGATGCATCCAGAGGCTGCCTGAATTTACTCAGATTTTTAGGAGGAGAAAACAAATGAATTTCATCAAATTTGACAAATATGGTCCAAACTGCAGCAAGCACAATTTGAAATATTTGAACTGGAGACCGGTGGATCTTCATGGATCTTGGTTGAGGGCTCTAAGGACTAGCCAGGGAAATTTGTTTGGAGGCCAAACTCAAAGTAGAAATGGTAGTTCCTTTGTAAACCTCCAAGGATCAAACTAGAAGGCAGAAAATATTTTTGATAAGAAATAAATGGAAACAAAAACATGGGGGAGTTCAACTTGCTGGATTTGAAGTTTATTTTGACACAAAGATGGGGAATGTCTTTTGGGAGGGGATTTCCACTCATGTCATGGCAAGAGGAGATTTTAAAAGGGAAAAGATCACTCCAAATGCCATAGGGCTATTTAAAAGGATTTTTAAAAACTTTTCCAAATGAAAAACATTTGTGTTGAGTCAACATAAGATGGAAAAACCTCCAAAACCAAAGATCAAGTTTTGGGTGAAACCAAACAAAATACTTGTCATAAATTTTTTTTTGAGAGGGAGAGTTCTTTAGAAAAAAGGAATTTTAAATAACCTCCCTCAAATCAAATAAAATTTTTGGGTGTCACAACACCTACTCCCTTAGGAAAAATCTCGTCCCCGAGATTTCAGCTGATCCTCAAATAGATGTGGGTACTCTGCCTGAAGAAAATCCTCTCTTTGCCATGTAGCTTCATCCTCGGTGTGATTGCTCCACTGAACCTTGAAAATTTTTGTTGTTTTCTGACGGGTCCTCCTTTCAGACTCTTCCAATATTTTTATTGGCCGCTCTCGATAGGTGAGGTCTGGTTGCACGTCAATGCTCTCGTGAGATACATGCTTTTCCGGGTTGCTCACACATTTCCTCAACTGTGAGACGTGGAACACGTCGTGGACGTCTGACAGCTCTTTGGGTAGGTCCAGCTGGTAGGCTACTGTGCCTCTTCGTGCAATTACACAGAATGGTCCAATAAATCTTGGGGCTAGCTTCCCTTTGATTTTGAAACGTTGCAGGCCTCTCATGGGAGACACTCGTAGGTACACATATTAACCGGGTTCAAAGCTGACCTCACGATGTTTTCGATCGTAGTAGCTCTTTTGTCGGCTTTGAGCTGTCTTTAGTCTGTCCCTGATCTGTTTAACTTTCTCCTCGGCTTCCTTGAGCATGTCTGGGCCGAAGATACGACTGTCACCCGTTTCTGACCAATTTAGAGGGGTACGACACCTCCGTCCGTACAATGCTTCAAAAGGTGCCATTTGGAAGCTGGCTTGTTAATTGTTGTTGTATGCGAACTCGGCATACGGCAAACTTTCTTCCCAACTGGATCCATAGGTGAGAACACAGGCTCTCAGCATGTCTTCTAGGATTTGATTCACGCGTTCAGTTTGTCCATCAGTCTGGGGGTGGTACGCTGTACTGAATGCTAGTTGCGTGCCCAGAGCTTGTTGTAAGTGACCCCAAAATTTAGAGACAAATTGAGTGCCTCGATCGGATATTATAGTCTTTGGGACTCCATGCAGACAAACTATACGGGAGAGATAAAGCTTAGCAAGCCTCTGAGTGGAGTAGGTCATCTTCACGGGAATGAAATGTGCTACCTTGGTTAGCCTATCTGTGATGACCCATATAGCATCATTTCCGTGTTGTGACCGAGGTAGTCCGACGATAAAATCCATTCCAATTTCATCCCATTTCCACTCAGGTATCCTGTTTGGCTGTAGCAGCCCTGCTGGTTTTTGGTGCTCAGCTTTAATGCGCTGACACGAATCACAACAAGCAATGAATGTGGCTATATCCCTTTTCATACCGTGCCACCAAAATCTTTCCTGAATGTCTTTGTACATTTTGGTTCCTCCAGGGTGGATCGAATATGGGGCGGTGTGGCTTTCGGTTAGGATTTGTTGCTTGAGTTCCTCAATGTTTGGTACGCAAAGTCTGTCCCCGTACCATAATATTCCATCATTGTCGGTGACAAACTCTGAAGCCTTGCCAAGGCTCATCTTTCTCTTTATACCATCGATGCTGGGATGTCCATGCTGAGCCTTCTTAATTTGTTCCATTAGGGTGGGCTGTATCTCCAGATTTGATGCGTTGCCCTCAGAGACTATCACCATGTTGAGTTTAGCGAACTCCTGCTGAAACTCAGGCCTCACGTTCGGTGGACTGTTGTTGCCCGAGCTGGGGTTCCGACTAAGAGCATCTGCCACTACATTTGCTTTCCCTGGATGGTAGTGAATGCCGACATCATAGTCCTTGACCAATTCCAACCAGCGTCGTTGTCGCCAGTTGAGTTCTGGTTGTGTGAAAATATATTTAAGGCTTTTATGGTCCGTATATATTTCACAACGATTTCCCAGCAGGGAGTGCCTCCACTCTTTGAGTGCGTGGATGACTGCTGCTAGCTCCAAGTCATGAGTAGGATAATTTTCCACATGCTTCCGTAGTTGCCTGGAAGCATACGCGACAACTTTGCCATCCTGCATCAATACGCACCCGAGGCCCTTCCGGGATGCGTCACAATACACTTCAAAACTCTTGTGTATGTCCGGCACGACCAAAACCGGTGCTGTTGTTAGTTTCTTCTTGAGCTCTTGGAAGCTTTTCTCGCACGCTTCAGTCCATACAAATTTCTTGTCTTTCTTGAGCAACTGTGTCATTGGTTTTGCCACAGTGGAGAATCCTTCAATAAACCTTCGGTAATATCCCGCCATTCCTAGGAAACTCCGTACATCTGTTACGCTGGCTGGTGGTTTCCAGTCAAGTATGGCTTTGACTTTTTCTGGGTCTACGGCCACGCCTTCTTGGGTCAATATATGGCCTAGAAAACCAACTTGTCTTAGCCAAAATTCACACTTGCTAAATTTGGCGTACAATTGATGTCTCCTTAATTCTCCCAATACAATTCTGAGATGTTCAGCATGTTCTTCTGGTGTCCTTGAATATACCAGAATATCGTCAATGAACACCACAACAAATTTGTCCATAAATTTCATAAACACTTTGTTCATGAGGTGGATGAAATATGCGGGGGCGTTCGTCAGTCCAAACGGCATTACTGTGAACTCATATAATCCGTATCTGGAGGTGAATGCTGTCTTAGGGATATCTTCTGTCCGTACTTTTAATTGATGGTATCCCGATCTTAAATCAATTTTTGAGAACACCTTGGCTTGTGCGAGCTGGTCAAACAAATCATTTATCCGTGGCATCGGATATTTGTTTTTGATGGTGACCATATTGAGAGCTCGATAGTCTATACACAATCTCAGCGTCCCATCCTTTTTCTTGGCGAATAATACTGGTGAACCCCAAGGTGAGGAGCTGGCTCGAATAAACCCTTTGTCCAGCAATTCCTTTATTTGCTTCTTCAATTCTACCAACTCGGAGGGTGCCATTCTATAAGGTTTCTTATAAATAGGGGTGGTGCCAGGTGCTAGTGCAATGCTGAACTCTATCTCTCGGTCTGGTGGCATGCCTGGTAGCTCTTCAGGAAATACGTCGGGAAACTCACAAACCACCCGAACTTTCCTAAATTCTGAAATGTCCACCTTGTTCAACTTTGGTTGTCGTGACCGTGGTCTCTCTTGAGCTGCAACTTTTATTGTCTTGCCGTGATGGTGAGTGAGAATTACAGTCCGATTGAAGCAGTCAATAAATCCCTTGTTGGTGGTTAACCAGTCCATTCCTAGGATAACATCCAGTCCTTTATTTTCCAACACGATGAGATTAGCCTGAAACTTTAGTCCGTCAAATTCAATGATCACTCCTTGGCAGTAACTCTGAGTGATCTGCTTATTCCCGGGGGACTTGATGATCATAGATTTTTCCAAAGGAAGTATCGGAAAACCATGTTGTAAAACAAAACTCTTCGAAATGAATGAGTGAGAAGCTCTAGAATCAAACAAAACCGTGGCAGGTATTGTGTTGACAGGGAACGTACCGAGTACGATGTCTGGGGCATTCTGTGCTTCTTCCTTGGTCACATGGTTCAGGTGACCCTTCCCGTGATTGTTGTTGGGATTGAAATTGTTACGCTTGGGGGCTGGATTGTTCCCACCATTGTTCGGCTTGGGGGCCGAGTTCCTTGGTTTTGGGCACTGTTTGGCATAGTGCCCTTCCTCTCCACAAGCATAGCAAGTGACTCCGGGGTGGTACGTGAAGTCCTTGTCCCTTGAATGCAACTGTCTGGTTGGCCTTAGAGCAGTAGTCGTGGATTTTCTCGTTTCATTCCTCTGAACATCAGTCTTGCTCCGGTTGTTGCGAGCAAGAGTCGTCTTGTCCCTTTTCCGCTTACGAATATCCTCCAGACTGCGGCGCTCATTCTCCAACGTAATGGCCTTGTCAACCAGAGTCTTGAAATCGGGAAAAGAGTGTACGACCAGTTGGCATTTTAGTGCTGGCGCCAGGCCGTCCAAAAACTTTTCCATCCTTTTATTCTCAGTCATATGCTCGTCGTAGGCGTAACGAGATAGCTGGGTAAACTGACTGTTGTATTCCGTCACTGTCATGCCTCTCTGCTTGAGGTCATCAAATTCTCTTTTCTTGATTTTTATGATGCTCCTGGGGATGTGCGCCCCACAAAAACCTTCCTTAAACTCCTCCCAGGTGATGTTATGTTCACTGGGGTGCATGTGTAGGAAGTTTTCCCACCATGCGGCAGCTGCTCCAGTGAGGTAGTGAGTTGCATAAAGCACCTTCTCATGATCTGAACATTGAGCAATAATCAACTTTCTTTCGATGTCTCGAAGTCAATCATCGGCTTCAAGCGGCCTATCAGTGTGAGCGAACGTTAGAGGGCGTGTCTTCTGTAGTTCAGACAACTTGGAGTGCGGTTGGTATGGCTCACGGTGATTTCCCATATTGATGACGTGATTCATCATTTCCTGGTGTTGCTGTTGGCTTTGTTCGAAAAGGCGGCATACTTGAGATAATGCTGCCTTGCTGTCCTGCTGACTAGACTGCCCCTGTGTGAAGTTGTTGCTTTTCTGTGTTCCATAAACTTCTTCTGGTGGATTTGGCATGGAACGAGTCCACGGACGAGACATTTTCCACTCTGGGGTATTATTTTGCAAAACTCATGAGAAGAACTGTGTGGCACAAGGAAAATTTTGCAAAGGCAAAAATTTAAAAGACCTCAAGATTTTTCAAGAAAATATTTGATGGCGACGGAGAAGGACTGCTCAGCACATATCTTACACATGATACGTAATCATATGATACAGCACTCAGGATGTGCGTACACATTCCTGACATGTTATTTAGGCTAGTGCACTCCTCCGGGTCCTACATGATGCGCACACAACTACTACAAACCTATGTACATATAAAACATATCATACATGCAGACATATCGCGCGGCTACTAGGCACACTCAGTCGGAGATGGTGAAGATGTCCTTCCCCCTGCCGAGGGTAAGACCCAGCGGTGTAGGAGACTCAACCTCCACCTCCTCCCTAATAGGCTCCAGGCGCGTAGCACTGCGCTGAGGAGATGGCGCGGGTGCGACAGGCGGTGCAGTCCTGACTGGAGTAGGAGTAATGACCTGGTCGAACTCCTCGGTGGTAGGCATACGGCGAGCGGTGGCCAAAATGACGGGTGAATGGGATGCTGAGGACGAGACGAATGTCAGTGGCGGTGCCATGTGGAGAAGCTCCCTCCTGTTGGCAGAACAGCCCCGAACTAAGTCCATGCGGGCAGCCACAAGATCGTCCACGAGGTTGTCGAAAGCTGCCTCCAGAGCTTTGAGATACTCAACAAGCATCTCGATAGCTTCATCTCGCTCTCCCCTATGGCAGGCGAATGCATAGTGACAAGTATATGGCACATGGCATGGGAGGTAGTGGTAGCGACGAGTCTTCATCGTAGGAAGAATATCCCGAAGGCGAGCTATCGCCTCACGGGCGGCCATCTGCATGGCATGCCTCTCCGTAGGCATGGCCCTTCCCACAAAACGGAAGTGGCGAGATGCAGAACGTCCTCCCTTGAATTGCACCACGGACTGGTGCATAGACACGTCGTCGCTGAGCTTGTGCTGGTAAAGCGTGAACTTCGGACGAGTCGCTGGCCCGATCGTGACCTTGGTGATGGAGACGAGGAGTTTGACAAACCCCTCGGGCACATTAGTGAACACCCGAGTTTCGCAGTCGCTGCCAGCCATCTACAAAAGTAGGCAAAAATTCTGAGTAGTCGAATCATAAATTTATGATGACCAACAGAAAATAGCTACATTTGCAAAATGCTGAAAAGCACTAAAACGCTAATAACCGATTAGCGATCGCACCTAGTGGCTTCCTATAGTCCGCCAGGCTCTGGTACCAAGCTTGTCACGACCGGTTTTCCAATAAAACATTTATTGAGAAACCGATCCCTTTTACGGACCAGTAGAGAAGAATTCCTTCTTACTGGTAGACAATTTCTTGATTACAGCAATACCCAGGAGTACTAAATATAATACAAGGTTGAGCGGAGGCTGCTCAACAATTTATTACAAGCACGCCGATAATAAACATAAAGGCGGATATGGTGGCATAACTACTGACTCGTAATAAAGGTGGTGGTGGATATGTCACAGCGATGTGGGTGACATGACTCCTGAATCTAACAGCTCTTCGAGCGTTGGAGTGAGGCTCGAGGATTCTTATTGTGGGTGGCGGAAGCGTATATAATACAAGTGACCAATATCCAGGATCGCACGGGATAGACTGGGACTCCTCTAGGCGTCGGACTCACTATCAAACTCTTCATCCATGAGATCGCCTTCGTCAACATCTGGCTAAATCAATAAGCCAGGTGAGTACTATGAAAGTACTCGCAATACAGTTTGGACATAAGATATAAGAAATGTAAACATGATGCATATGAACAGATTAATAATGCGCACTCAGATAATAAAATAGCTATGCATGGGAAATAAAAAAGGAAGTCGGGCGGTAGTCCTCCCGAAATCCCAATGTAATACTGAAGGCCAATCGAGTGTCTGAAGGACTCCTCGAAAGGATACAAATAAAAAATAACAATGCCACAGTCGGGCGTCCAAGCGACACCACATAAAGGGCTTATAATGGAATATAAATGACAGTGCGTGCCATAGTCGGACGTCTGAGCGACATCACGTAAAGGGCTTATATCAAAAGTAAATAACGAACGTGCCATAGTCGGACGTCTGAGCGACATCACAAAAAGGGCTTATATCAAAAAGTAAATAACGAGCATGCCACAGTCGGACGTCTGAGCGACATCACATAAAGGGCTTATATCAAAAGTAAATAACGAGCATGCCACAGTCGGACGTCTGAGTGACATCACATAAAGGGCTTATATCAAAAGTAAATAACGAGAGTGCCACAGTCGGACGTCTGAGCGACATCACATAAAGGGCTTATATTTCATAACTTGATATTTCAGTAGCTCATGAAGTTAAATCATTTCAAGGAAGTATTCAGGTATGAGATAAATAAAGGTTAGTCCATTCACCGGAATAACGTTCAACCGGGTTTACCACTCAAGCTTGTTCACCGGGGGTTTCCACGAAAACTGACACGGGGACTGACATGAATATGGATATGTTGGCCACGGTCCTTGACCATGGACACGATGACTCGGAAGGATTTGACTCTGCAGAGCTTGTACTATTTAACCACAGCCAACGGATTTCAGTAGTCACAGGGGACTAGTTCCGTTTACGGTGTTTTAGGAGAAACACATCTAACCAGTACACACCCATTCAACATTTCCGATGCCAGGAATCACCCCAAGCAACGTTCAAGAAAAACCTTGAGACGGGGAGGCTACAACCTCGCGTAGCATGGGATCAAATTTATACCGCGCGCTCTAAGGGGTGCCCCCCTCTCGGTCCCAACCGGAAACACCCATGCCCCTTGACCGGATGACTGGCTTTAATCCAGGGCCATGGAACCCTCATCCCGGCCCCTCTATTTGGTGTGTACAAGGAAAGAGGTTATCAACTTACTAAACCGTATTCTTTGCAGAAAACATGTGGCAGCACGAAAGGGGAAGAACGGTAACGTGGCTCAGTCCACGTTAACGTCGGAGTTTATCGGATGACGTAAGACTGGCATGCTACAACAATACCATCTTACTACCTTTCATGTCACCACATGATCAGGTCATCTCTCATCAGAGATCACAGTAACTTCGAAGCACACGGTTAGTTGCCTTGCATGCAACGTAACACTCACCGATGCTCATATGCTATGCACAAACCATTCAAGCAAACATGTAAAACACTCATCATATCAAAGGTTCAAACATGCTTGCCTGGTTCGGAGAAGTCGGAGTCTAGCTCGGCGAAGTTCGCGGCTCCGTCACCTCCTCCGGAACCTACGGTATAACGAAACCGTATACTAACGTGAAAACCGTTGCGTGCATAAAAGTTGATCCAAAATTTTTCCAAATAAATACTATAAAAAACTAGACAGAAATATAAGATTGACAGAAAAAGAATCAATCAAAAAGCATCTTTTGTTTAAAAGATATAAGGGTTTTAGTCCAAGGACTAATCTATGATGAAACAGAAAAGATCCAGGGACTTGTTTGAGAAAATAGAAAACGGTTCGGTAGGAAATACGTTAACCCAAAGAAAAAACACATTTTTCCCGAAGGCGCTTTCAGAAAACGGTTCGAGGGAGAAAGGAGAGAGGCTGACGGGGGGTCCCACCCGTCAGGTTCAAAACTTCCAAAGGAGCTCGCCGGCGCCCGAAGGCTGTGGTCGCCGGCGTTGAACCACGGCGAGGTAGAGCGATCGGAGGTTACCTACGGGTTCAGAGTGTTCTTCCGCGTCGGTGGGTGGTGGACTTGACCGTCGGAGAGCAACACGTCGACGGCGACACTATCTCCGGCGGACGGTGGTTCGGGCGATGGTGGAATACTCCGGTGGGTGCTGCAAACTCCAAATTGATGCGCGGGTCAGAAGGGTGGATGCACTAGAAGACTACTGGTATGAGGTGAGAGGTAGGGGTGCACGCACGGGGGTGAATCGAGCTGGGTCCCGAAGCGGGTCGAGGCGGCCGGAGCTGGGCAAGGAGACTCCCTCGGGGCTCTTCCAGTGGCTCTGCGTGGTACTGGTGGTGTGCAGAGATGGTGCGGGTTCGAGTTCGAGCTCGGGGCCTCCTTTTATAGGCGATCCGAGGGGGTGGCCGTGAACGGGATAACACCGGCGAGAAATTACGGCGAGGCAGAGGTTGGGCAGGGGGTTTAGGTGGCTTGGCATCAACGTGGTGGATCACTGGCACCGTTCCTCCGCTAAACCTCGGTCGGGCTTGGTGTAATACGCCGGTCCTCGACGGAACGGCCGTACGGGCACGGCGGCGGCAGGGAGCGCGCTCCGCGCCTACCAGTTCACAACGACGGACCCGCAGCGTGCACGGGTGAGTGGATGGCCACGCGGTGGCCTCTGGTGGCTTGGGCGGCGCTGGACGGCGCCGTCCAACGGTGCGCCCCTCTGGCAGCCGCAAAGGGCGCTGTTGCCGTCGCTCACGGGGTGGCGCACCCCCACCAGCTCGTCGCTGACGCCCGCAAGCTTCCAGGCGATCGTGCGGCGCAGGGATAAGAAGGAGGCACCGGGCGCAAGGCGCCACCGCGGCTACTGGCGAGATCGAGAAGTGGTTTCTGAAGAAAACGACATCGGCCACTGAAACTGCACCCTCTGAATTTTCTGAACTTGACAGTAACAGTGCCCTTTAGGTGTTCGACGAAATGATTTGTCATGAAGAAAATTATTTCTGGAGCTGGGGCTTGGTGAGGTGACCTCTCGATGCATCCAAAGGCTGCCTGAATTTACTCAGATTTTTAGGAGGAGAAAACAAATGAATTTCATCAAATTTGACAAATATGGTCCAAACTTGCAGCAAGCACAATTTGAAATATTTGAACTGGAGACCAGTGGATCTTCATGGATCTTGGTTGAGGGCTCTAAGGACTAGCCAGGGAAATTTGTTTGGAGGCCAAACTCAAAGCAGAAATGGTAGTTCCTTTGTAAACCTCCAAGGATCAAACTAGAAGGCAGAAAATATTTTTGATAAGAAATAAATGGAAACAAACACATGGGGGAGTTCAACTTGCTGGATTTGAAGTTTATTTTGACACAAAGATGGGGAATGGCTTTTGGGAGGGGATTTCCACTCATGTCATGGCAAGAGGAGATTTTAAAAGGGAAAAGATCACTCCAAATGCCATAGGGCTATTTAAAAGGATTTTTAAAAACTTTACCAAATGAAAAACATTTGTGTTGAGTCAACATAAGATGGAAAAACCTCCAAAACCAAAGATCAAGTTTTGGGTGAAACCAAACAAAATACTTGTCGTAAAAGAAAATTTTTGAGAGGGAGAATTCTTTAGAAAAAAGGAATTTTAAATAACCTCCCTCAAATCAAATAAAAGTTTGATAAAGCCAAATAAAAATTTTGGGTGTCACTGTAACATCATTGTTCGTCTTCTCGAAGAGGCGAAGAGCCAAGTGCAACCCAAACGTGGCAGTTGCGAACCTTGGAGCACGCATATAGCCAGGCTCTTGCATGAGACAAAATTGCTATGTGAGCCCACTATTGTAGTACTCCTTCCGTCCGAAAATACTTGTCATCAAAATGAATAAGACGGGATGTATCTAGATGTATATTAGTTCTAGATACATCTTTTTTATCCATTTTGGTGACAAGTATTTTCGGCCGGAGGGAGTACTTGCTAGTATAGCCCTGTAAACCAGAAAGGAGTATTTGCCTTTCTAGAGATTTCAACAAGTGACTAGACTACACCGAGACGGAGTACATATGGAGCAAAATTAGTGAATCTACACCGTAAATAAATACGTAGTTCTCTCGTTTTTCTCTCGGCCTTGGTCGCGGTGCACAATATTGAGTATACTAGTACTATCATCTTGAAATTTACGAACTCACCATAGGCACCTCGTCGTCGACGGGAACGTCTCCTGACACGCGATAGACGCGAGCGGTAGTCGCCTCCATAGGTGCTTGAATGCCAAGGAGGGAGAGGGTAGCGGTTCCCGAGATGTTGAACGGTCAATGATGCACCCTCAAAGTACTCTACATGCAGAGGGAATTAATTGGAGAAGAAGAATAAAGCCAGCATGATGTGAATGCAACAGAGTTTGGATTCTCATATAAAGGCGCCCCACCACTCCAATCCATCTACTCCTAGTCTCTGCGCAACACTGCTCGCTCCAATCCAAGACCAAGTGACCAGAAGCCAGAAGCACCTATGGAGGCGATGGACGCGAGCGGCAGTCGGCTGTGCCAAATCATCCAAGGCGCCGGCTTGTGGCCCGGCACCGCACAGCATTTCCAGACGGTGCTGGCGACCGCCAGCGTCGTAGCCCTCGCCGACGCCGGCTTCGCCTCTCACATGGACGACATGATGGTCATCTCCATCCGCAAGTTCACCGCCGTCAAGAAGTGCGCGGACGACCTTGCCGTACTGCTCCAGCCCGCGCACCCAGGCTCCTCATTGCCTGCCACCCTCATTGGCCTCCATGGTGACGAACTCTTTCAAGCCCTGGTGGCCCTGCAGGTGCCGGAGGTCGCGACGAAGAATGTGCACCTCGTGGCCGCGCTCATCGTGTAGCGCCTCGCCATGCAAGAAACCGTCGACCTGCACATCCACGTCTACGAGGAAATCGTCTACATAGGCCACTACAAGGCCAACGAGAATAGAAAGACGTTGGCCTTCTTCCAGTGGTTGGAATCTTTGGACGCCATTGTTCAGAAGCACGTCGACCTGGCCACGAAAACCGCTACTACATACCCGTCGTTCGGTGGGCGGGCGCCCTGAGTCGGGGAGGTGGACGTCGTCGATGGATGCATCTCTTCTT